>NC_080085.1:39435153-39735153 GCF_949987535.1 Balaenoptera acutorostrata
GCAGAAGAAAAATAGGAAAAAAATTTTTAAAAAATCAAAATGAAAGTGTGGGTATTCTCACTCTCAATATGATTCCTTTAACCCTATTTCCTCCCCCACCCATATAGATAGCCACTTCTATTTCTTTCTTTTTTTTTTTTTCAAACATCTTTATTGAAGTATAATTGCCTTACAATAGTGTGTTAGTATCTGCTTTATAACAAAGTGAATCTGTTATACATATACAATATGTTCCCATTTCTCTTCCCTCTTGCATCTCCCTCCCTCCCACCCTCCCCATCCCACCCCTCTAGGTGGTCACAAAGCACCGAGCTGATCTCCCTGTGCTATGCGGCTGCTTCCCACTAGTTATCTATTTTACATTTGGTAGTGTATATATGTCCATGACACTCTCTTACCCTGTCACATCTCACCCCACCCCCTCCCCATATCCTCAAGTCCATTCTCTAGTAGGTCTGTGTCTTTATTCCCGTCTTGCCACTAGGTTCTTCATGGCCTTTTTTTTTTTTTTTTTTCCCTTAGATTCCATATATATGTGTTAGCATACTGTATTTGTTTTTCTCTTTCTGACTTACTTCACTCTGTAGGACAGACTCTAACTCCATCCACCTCATTACAAATACCTCCATTTCATTTCTTTTTATGGCTGAGTAATATTCCATTGTATATATGTGCCACATCTTCTTTATCCATTCATCTGTCGATGGACATTTAGGTTGCTTCCATGTCCTGGCTATTGTAAATAGAGCTGCAATGAACATTTTGGTACATGACTCTTTTTGACCTATGGTTTTCTCAGGGTATATGCCCAGTAGTGGGATTGCTGGGTCGTATGGTAGTTCTATTTGTAGTTTTTTAAGGAACCTCCATACTGTTCTCCATAGTGGCTGTATCAATTTACATTCCCACCAACAGTGCAAGAGTGTTCCCTTTCCTCCACACCCTCTCCAGCATTTATTGTTTCTAGATTTTTTGATGATGGCCATTCTGACCGGTGTGAGATGATATCTCATTGTAGTTTTGATTTGCATTTCTCTAATGATTAATGATGTTGAGCATTCTTTCATGTGTCTGTAGGCCATCTGTATATCTTCTTTGGAGAAATGTCTATTTAGATCTTCTGCCCATTTTTGGATTGGGTTGTTCGTTTTTTTGTTATTGAGCTGCATGAGCTGCTTGTAAATCTTGGAGATTAATCCTTTGTCAGTTGCTTCATTTGCAAATATTTTCTCCCATTCTGAGGGTTGTCTTTTGGTCTTGTTTATGGTTTCCTTTGCTGTGCAAAAGCTTTTCAGTTTCATTAGGTCCCATTTGTTTATTTGTGTACTTATTTCCATTTCTCTGGGAGCTGGGTCAAAAAGAATCTTGCTGTGATGTATGTCATAGAGTGTTCTGCCTATGTTTTCCTCTAAGAGTTTGATAGTGTCTGCCCTTACACTTAGGTCTTTAATCCATTTTGAGTTTATTTTTGTGCATGGTGTCAGGGAGTGTTCTAATTTCATACTTTTACATGTTCCTGTCCAATTTTCCCAGCACCACTTATTGAAGAGGCTGTCTTTTCTCCACTGTATATGCTTGGCTCCTTTATCAAAGATAAGTTGACCATATGTGTGTGGGTTTATCTCTGGGCTTTCTATCCTGTTCCATTGATCTATATTTCTGTTTTTGTGCCAATACCAAACTGTCTTGATTACTGAAGCTTTGTAATATAGTCTGAAGTCAGGGAGCCTGATTCCCCCAGCTCCATTTTTCGTTCTCAAGATTGCTTTGGCTATTCGGGGTCTTTTGTGTTTCCATACAAATTGTGAAATTTTTTGTTCTAGTTCTGTGAAAAATGCCAGTGGTAGTTTGATAGGGATTGCATTGAATCTGTAGATTGCTTTGGGTAGTAGAGACATTTTCACCATGTTGATTCTTCCAATCCAGGAACATGGTATATCTCTCCATCTATTTGTATCATCTTTAATTTCTTTCATCAGTGTCTTATAATTTTCTGCATACAGGTCTTTTGTCTCCTTAGGTAGGTTTATTCCTAGATATTTTATTCTTTTTGTTGCAATGGTAAATGGGAGTGTTTTCTTAATTTCACTTTCAGATTTTTCGTCATTAGTGTATAGAAATGCAAGAGATTTCTGTGCATTAATTTTGTATCCTGCTACTTTACCAAATTCATTGATTAGCTCTAGGAGTTTTCTGGTAGCATCTTTAGGATTCTCTATGTATAGTATCATGTCATCTGCAAATAGTGACAGCTTTACTTCTTCTTTTCCGATTTGGATTCCTTTTATTTCTTTGTCTTCTCTGATTGCTGTGGCTAACACTTCCAAAACTATGTTGAATAATAGTGGTGAGAGTGGGCAACCTTGTCTTGTTCCTGATCTTAGTGGAAATGGTTTCAGTTTTTCACCATTGAGGACAATGTTGGCTGTGGGTTTGTCATATATGGCCTTTATTATGTTGAGGAAAGTTCCCTCTATGCCTACTTTCTGCAGGGCTTTTATCATAAATGGGTGTTGAATTTTGTCAAAAGCTTTCTCTGCATCTATTGAGATGATCATATGGTTTTTCTCCTTCAATTTGTTAATATGGTGTATCACATTGATTGATTTGCGTATACTGAAGAATCCTTGCATTCCTGGGATAAACCCCACTTGATCATGGTGTATGATCCTTTTAATGTGCTGTTGGATTCTGTTTGCTAGTATTTTGTTGAGGATTTTTGCATCTATGTTCATCAGTGATATTGGCCTGTAGTTTTCTTTCTTTGTGACATCTTTGTCTGGTTTTGGTATCAGGGTGATGGTGGCCTCGTAGAATGAGTTTGGGAGTGTTCCTCCCTCTGCAATATTTTGGAAGAGTTTGAGAAGGATAGGTGTTAGCTCTTCTCTAAGTGTTTGATAGAATTCGCCTGTGAAGCCATCTGGTCCTGGGCTTTTGTTTGTTGGAAGGTTTTTAATCACAGTTTCAATTTCAGTGCTTGTGATTGGTCTGTTCATATTTTCTATTTCTTCCTGGTTCAGTCTCGGCAGTTTGTGCATTTCTAAGAATCTGTCCATTTCTTCCAGGTTGTCCATTTTATTGGCATAGAGTTGCTTGTAGTAATCTCTCATGATCTTTTGTATTTCTGCAGTGTCAGTGGTTACTTCTCCTTTTTCATTTCTAATTCTATTGATCTGAGTCTTCTCCCTTTTTCTCTTGATGAGTCTGGCTAATGGTTTATCAATTTTGTTTATCTTCTCAAAGAACCAGCTTTTAGTTTCATTGATTTTTGCTATTGTTTCCTTCATTTCTTTTTCATTTATTTCTGACCTGATCTTTATAATTTCTTTCCTTCTGCTGGCTTTGGGGTTTTTTTTGTTCTTCTTTCTCTAATTGCTTTAGGTGCAAGGTTAGGTTGTTTATTCGAGATGTTTCCTGTTTCTTGAGGTAGGCTTGTATTGCTATAAACTTCCCTCTTAGCACTGCTTTTGCTGTGTCCCATAGGTTTTGGGTCGTCGTGTCTCCATTGTCATTTGTTTCTAGGTATTTTTTGATTTCCCCTTTGATTTCTTCAGTAATCACTTCGTTATTAAGTAATGTATTGTGTAGCCTCCATGTGTTTGTATTTTTTACAGATCTTTTCCTGTAATTGATATCTAGTCTCATAGCATTGTGGTCAGAAAAGATACTTGATACGATTTCAATTTTCTTAAATCTACCAAGGCTTGATTTGTGACCCAAGATATGATCTATCCTGGAGAATGTTCCATGAGCACTTGAGAAAAATGTGTATTCTGTTGTTTTTGGGTGGAATGTCCTATAAATATCAATTAAGTCCATATTGTTTAATGTATCATTTAAAGCTTGTGTTTCCTTATTTATTTTCATTTTGGATGATCTGTCCATTGGTGAAAGTGGGGTGTTAAAGTCCCCTACTATGATTGTGTTGCTGTCAATTTCCCCTTTCATGGCTGTTAGTATTTGCCTTATGTATTGAGGTGCTCCTATGTTGGGTGCATAAATATTTACAATTGTTATACCTTCCTCTTGGATCGATCCCTTGATCATTATATAGTGTCCTTCTTTGTCTCTTGTAATAGTCTTTATTTTAAAGTCTATTTTGTCTGATATGAGAATTGCTACTCCAGCTTTCTTTTGATTTCCATTTGCATGGAATATCTTTTTCCATCCCCTCACTTTCAGTCTGTATGTGTCCCTAGTTCTGAAGTGGGTCTCTTGTAGACAGCATATGTATGGGTCTTGTTTTTGTATCCATTCAGCCAGCCTGTGTCTTTTGGTGGGAGCATTTAATCCATTTACATTCAAGGTAATTATCGATATGTATGTTCCTATTCCCATTTTCTTAAATGTATTGGGTTTGTTATTGTAGGTGTTTTCCTTCTCTTGTGTTTCTTGCCTAGAGAATTTCCTTTAGCATTTGTTGTAAAGCTGGTTTGGTGGTGCTGAACTCTCTCAGCTTTTGCTTGTCTGTAAAGGTTTTAATTTCTCCATCGAATCTGAATGAGATCCTTGCTGGGTAGAGTAATCTTGGTTGTAGGTTTTTCTCCTTCATGACTTTAAGTATATCCTGCCACTCCCTTCTGGCTTGCAGAGTTTCTGCTGAGAGATCAGATGTTAACCTTATGGGGATTCCCTTGTGTGTTATTTGTTTTTTTTCCCTTGCTGCCTTTAATATGTTTTCCTTATATTTAATTTTTGACAGTTTGATTAATATGTGTCTTGGCGTGTTCCTCCTTGGGTTTATCCTGTATGGGACTCTCTGTGCTTCCAGGACTTGATTAACTATTTCCTTTCCCATATTAGGGAAGTTTTCAACTATAATCTCTTCAAAAATTTTCTCAGTCCCTTTCTTTTTCTCTTCTTCTTCTGGTACCCCTATAATTCGAATGTTGGCACGTTTAATGTTGTCCCAGAGGTCCCTGAGACTGTCCTCAGTTCTTTTCATTCTTTTTTCTTTATCCTGCTCTGTAGTAGTTATTTCCACCATTTTATCTTCCAGGTCACTTATCCTTTCTTCTGCCTCAGTTATTCTACTATTGATCCCATCTAGAGTATTTTTAATTTCATTTATTGTGTTTTTCATCATTGCTTGGTTCCTCTTTAGTTCTTCTACATCCTTGTTAAATGTTTCTTGCATTTTGTCTATTCTATTTCCAAGATTTTGGATCATCCTTACTATCATTATTCTGAATTCTTTTTCAGGTAGACTACCTATTTCCTCTTCATTTGTTAAGTCCAGTGTGTTTTGAGCCTGCTCCTTCATCTGCTGTGTGTTTTTCTGTCGTCTCATTTTGCCTATCTTACTGTGTTTGGGGTCTCCTTTTCACAGGCTGCAGGTTCGTAGTTCCCGTTGTTTTTGGTATCTGTCCCCAGCGGCTAAGGTTGGTTCAGTGGGTTGTGTAGGCTTCCTGGTGGAGGGAACTAGTGCCTGAGTTCTGGTGGATGAGGCTAGATCTTGTCTTTCTGGTGGGCACGTCCACGTCTGGTGGTGTATTTTGTGGTGTCTGTGGCCTTATTATGATTTTAGGCAGCCTCTCTGCTAATGGATGGGGTTGTGTTCCTGTCTAGCTAGTTGTTTGGCATAGGGTGTCCAGCACTGTAGCTTGCTGGTCGTTGAGTGAAGCTGGGTCTTGATGTTGAGATGGAGATCTCTGGGAGATTTTTGCCGTTTGGTATTACGTGGAGCTGGGAGGTCTCTTGTGGACCAGTGTCCTGAAGTTGGCTCTCCCACCTCAGAGGCACGGCCCTGATGCCTGGCTGGAGCACCAAGAGCCTTTCGTCCACACGGCTCAGAGTAAAACGGAGAAAAAATAGAAAGAAAGAAAGAAAGAGGCTATAATATAGTGAAGTAAAATAAAGCTATTGTAAAGCAAAGCTATACAGACAAAATCTCACCCAGAAGCATATACATATACACTCACAAAAAAAAGGAAAAGGGGAAAAATTAATATCTCCTGCTCCCAGAGTCCCCCTCCTGAATTTGGGCTGATTCGTTGTCTATTCAGGTGTTCAGCAGATGCAGGCACATCAAGTTGTTTGTGGAGTTTTAATCCGCTGCCCCTGAGGCTGCTGGGAGAGATTTCCCCTTCTCTTCCCTGTTCGCACAGCTCCTGGGGTTCAGCTTTGGATTTGGACCCGCCTCTGCGTGTAGGTCGCCTGAGGGCGTCTGTTCCCCGCCCAGACAGGGCGGGGTTAAAGGAGCAGCTGCTTCGGGGGCTCTGGCTCACCCAGGCCGCGGGGAGGGAGCGGTACGGAGGAGGCGAGGCGAGCCTGCGGCGGCCGAGGCCGGCGTGACGTTGCACCAGCCTGAGGCGCGCAGTGCGTTCTCCCGGGGATGTTGTCCCCGGATCCCGGGACCCTGGCAGTGGCGGGCTGCACAGGCTCCCGGGAGGGGAGGTGTGGAGAGTGACCTGTGCTCACACACAGGCTTTTTGGAGGCGGCAGCAGCAGCCCCAGCGTCTCACGCCCGTCTCTGGGGTCCGCGCTGATCGCCGTGGCTTGCGCCCTTCTCTGGAGTTCGTTTAGGCGGCGCTCTGAATCCCCTCTCCTTGCGCGCAGCGAAACAAAGAGGCAAGAAAAAGTCTCTTGCCTCTTCGGCAGCTGCAGACCTTTTCCCGGTCTCCCTCCCGGCTAGCTGTGGTGCGCCAACCCCTTCAGGCTGTGTTCACGCCGCCAGCCCCAGTCCTCTCCCTGCGATCCGACCGCAGCCCGAGCCTCAGCTCCCAGCCCTGCCCGCCCCGGCGGGGGAGCAGACAAGCCTCTCGGGCTGGTGAGCGCCGCTCGGCGCCGAGCCTCTGTGCGGGAGTCTCTCCGATTTTCCCTCTGCGCCCCTGTTGCTGTGGGATCCGCGCTGATAGCCGCGGCTCGCGCCCTTCTCTGGAGTTCGTTTAGGCGGCGCTCTGAATCCCCTCTCCTTGCCCGCCGCGAATCAAAGAGGCAAGAAAAAGTCTCTTGCCTCTTCGGCAGCTGCAGACTTTTTCCCGGACTTCTTCCGGGCTAGCTGTGGTGCACTAAACCCTTCAGGCTGTGTTCACGCCGCCAGCCCCAGTCCTCTCCCTGCGATCCGACTGAAGCCCAAGCCTCAGCTCCCAGCCCCGCCCGCCCCGGCGGGGGAGCAGACAAGCCTCTCGGGCTGGTGAGTGCTGCTCGGCGCCGAGCCTCTGTGCGGGAACCTCTCCGCTTTGCCCTCCGCACCTCTGTGGCTGCGCTCTCCTCCGTGGCTCTGAAGCTTCCCCCCTCCGCCCCCCGCAGTCTCCGCCCGCGAAGGGGCTCCTAGTGCGTGGAAACCTTTCCTCCTTCACGGCTCCCTCCCACTGGTGCAGGTGCCGTCCCTATTCTTTTGTCTCTGTTATTTCTTTTTTCTTTTGCCCTACCCAAGTACGGGGGGAGTTTCTTGCCTTTTTGGAGGTCGGACGTTTTCTGCCAGCGTTCAGTGGGTGTTCTGTAGGAGCAGTTCCACGTGTAGGTGTATTTCTACTGTATCTGTGGGAAGGAATGTGATCTCCGCGTCTTACTCTTCCGCCATCTTCTCTGTGCCCCCTATTTATTTCTTATCTATCTTTTCCTTTTCCTAATACATCCAAACCAACATGAATATATTTCATATATTCCTAACTCTTTCAGAAAAGGAAGTATCCACTACTCTTTACCTTGCTTTTCTCATTTAATAATAAACCCTGTTGGTTTTTTATTTCAGTGCATAAAGCATTTTTATAGCTAAATAGTATTCTACTGTGTGAATATATCATGATTTATTTAATCGGTCTCTGATTAATGGCCACTAAAACAACTTGGGTTGTTTCCAAATCTCTGCAATTATAAACAATGCTGCAATAAATAACCTTATGCATATGCCAACAAAATATAATCATGATTATCTTATCTCTAGGAAATGATATCGTGGATTTGTTTTCATTATACTTTTCTCCGTTTCTAAACTTACAATTAACATGTATTACTTCTATAAGGAAAAATAATAAATGTTATCATTTTTACAGGACTTTTTTTTAATAAATAAATTTATTTATTTATTTATTTTTGGCTTCATTGGGTCTTTGTTGCTGCGCACGGGCTTTCTCTAGTTGCCATGAGCGGGGGTTACTCTTCATTGTGGTGCCTGGGCTTCTCATTGCGGTGGTTTCTCTTGTTGCGGAGCGTGGGCTCTAGGTGTGCAGACTTCAGTAGTTGTGGCACATGGGCTCAGTAGTTGTGGCTTGTGGGCTCTAGAGCACAAGCTCAGTAGTTGTGATGCATGGGCTTAGTTGCTCCGCGGCATGTGGGATTTTCCCGGACCAGGGATCGAATCCGTGTACTCCTGCATTGGCAGGCAGACTCTCAACCACTGCACCACCAGGGAAGTCCCACAGGACATACTTTCGAAGTACCTTAACTCTTTTTGCAAACAATAGTTTTTAGTTAGAATACTTGGAGATGCTGAAAGCTGGCAGCCTGTTCCAGTCGTCTAAAAGTAGCTCGACACGCCCCTATCCCCATAACTTCCCCCCCAAAAAGAAACCAAAAATAAATATCACCACTAAGCACAATGAGAGACCACCATCTACAGTGAAGGACAAAGGAAACTCCAAAATGGTTTGCATTTTTCTCGTGCTACCTCATGACGTTTTGTCGTACTTACCATTTCCCCTGACTTTAGTACACCTGCCGCTTGCCCATGATACAAAACCATCCTTAAACTAGTTAACAACTTACTCCCCTGCCCCCCCCCCCAAAAACCCTGTATATTTAGGAAGAGATAACTCATCTCTCTCTCTTTTTAAAAAAATTGTTTTTAGATATTTACTAATCAAACCAAAAGCAATGCTGGGGATAAATCAAACCAAGGCACGCATGTCACTCCTTAACAGGCCTTGACATTGCTAATCATTTCTTTTTGTTCTGCCTTTAACTATTACTTTATATTTATAACTATCTTTTGTTTTATAATGTTAAGAATTTTAATGGATTGTGACCAGTAATAGACTTCATTTACTTACACTCAAGTTTCACTTACAAGAAACATAGTAAGCTCCCTTGGGCTTAACAATCAAACGAAACAGAGAGGACATTCTGTTTTCTTTTTGAATTATCTGATACATTATAAATATTTGAAAATTCCTAATTTGAGAAGGCTCTTTTTTTTGGATGCTTCCTCATCCTTAATTTTTCACTTGTTTTATGTTGCAATACTTCTTTAATTACACTGAAACACTGACCCGCTCAATATTTACTGAGAATCAACAATGTTAGATGGCATTCTTGAACAAGAGAAAAGTTCAGGTAAGGATTGGAGTGAAACCAGAACTACTATTCACCAGGTAAAAGAATGATAAACATATTTTATGATAAAAAATGGATCAGAGAACATTATTCAGCCATAAAAAGGAATGAAATTTTGATATATGCTACAACATGGATGGATCTTGAAAACATTTTGCTTAATGAAATAAGCCAGAAACAGAAGGACAAATAATGTATGATTCCACTTATATGAGGTACCTAGAATAAGCAAATTCATAGAGACAGAGAGCAGAATAGAAGTTACCAGGGGCTGGGGAAGGGGGAGAGGGGAAGTTATTGTTCAGTTGGTACATAGTTTATGTTGGGGATGATGAAAAGGTTTTGGGTATAGATAGTGGTGATGGGTATACAACATTGTGAATGTATTTAATGCCTCTGATTGTACACTTACAAATGGTTAAAATAATAAAAATATTATGTATATTTTACCGCAATAAAAAAAAATCAATTTAAAAAAGGTCAAGGGAAAAAATGTGTCAGGACTTATGGGCCAATGGGAAAGACTGAACACACACGTAACACTCCATCCCATAGCACTCAAATTCCACTGATATGACAGAAATTATACTTTTTAAAAAGAATAAATAACAATGCTAGGCATAAACTTAACAAGAAAGGTTCAAAACTTATATGAGGAAAATGACAAAACTCCTAAAAGACCAAATGTAGCCTTGAAACAATGGAAAAGACCATATTTGGAGATAGGCAGACCTAACATCATAAAGGATGTCAACTAATTCTAAGTACAGTTGACCCTTAAACAACACAGGTTTGAATGCACAGGTCCACTTATAAGTGGATTTTTTTCAATAAATATACAAAAATACACGAGTAGAACATCATATGCAAAACTTGTATTGCAGTGGACAGCCTTACATAGCCATAAAGGTGAGTGATATTTAATATAAAATTAATATGTTAGTTTTCTTACTGTTTTATAACTTTGCTCTCAAAGAATTACATTATTGTACAGTATGCCTCTCCCTCTCATAATGGGAGAAGCTTCATATCAGCCTATCATCACAGGTAAGTGGTTTTTTAAAAAGTGTAACAATTTTCCCAGTACTGTATTATGAATATGACTGTAATACTGTATGCCATAAAATTTTATAACGATTCATTCATTAGTGTATAGGCTAGGCTACCATGAAGCAATCGTATCGATTACACTAGGCTACCTTAAAGCAATCATATTACTGCTTCTTCATTATCAATGCATGAATCGTTACACCTGTAAATAAATTTAAATTTCTCTTTCATATTATCTTTTCATTTTTGATGTCTAGCATTAGTAACACATATAACACATATCTCAGTGTTTTGTATCAGATAGGACAATATTGATATAGGTACTGACAGGCAGACAATTCATCTTGTAAACAGATAATGTAAACTTACAGTAAATGCAGTACAGTACTGCCAATGTATTTTCTCTTCCTTATGATTTCTTAATAACATTTTTCTTCTCTCTAGCTTACTTTATTATAAGAATACAGCATATAATACATATAATATACAAAGCATATATTGACTGTTTATGTTATTGGTAAGGCTCCCAGTCAACAGTAGGCTATTAGTAGTTAAGTCTGAGGGGGAGTCAAAAGTTATACACAAAAATGTTGCAGGATACATACACAGAAATCTCTTGCATTCCTATATACTCACAACGAAAGGGCAGAAAGAGAAGTTGAGGAAACAATCCCATTTACCATTGCAACAAAAAGAATAAAATACCTAGGAATAAACCTACCTAAGGAGGCAAAAAACCTGTACTCAGAAAATTATAAAACACTGATGAAAGAAATCAGATGACATAAACAGATGGAGAGATATACCATGTTCTTAGATTGAGAGAATCAATATTGCGAAAATGACTATACTACCCAAAGCAATCTACAGATTCAATGTAATCCCTATCAAATTACCAATGGCATTTTTCACCAAACTAGAACAAAAAATTTTACAATTTGTTTGGAAACACAAAAGACCCCGAATAGCCAAAGCAATCTTGAGAAAGAAAAACGGAGCTGGAGGAATCAGGCTCCCTGACTCCAGACTATACTACAAAGCTACAGTAATCAAGACAGTATGGTACTGGCACAAAAACAGAAATATAGATCAATGGAACAGGATAGAAAGCCCAGAGATAAACCCATGCACATATGGTCACCTTATCTTTGCTAAAGGAGGCAAGAATATATGATGGAGAAAAGACAGCCTCTTCAATAAGTGGTGCTTGGAAAACTGGACAGCTACATGTAAAAGAATGAAGTTAGAACACTCCCTAACACCATACACAAAAATAAACTCAAAATGGATTAAAGACCTAAATGTAAGGCCAGACACTATCAAACTCTTAGAGGAAAACATAGGCAGAGCACCCTTTGACATAAACCACAGCAACATCTTTTTTGACCCACCTCCTACAGTAATGAAAATTAAAACAAAAATAAACAAATGGGACCTAAATAAACTTAAAAGCTTTTGCACAGCAAAGGAGACCATACACAAGATGAAAAGACAACCCTCAGATGGGAGAAAATATTTGCAAACAAAACAACTGACAAAGGATTAATCTCCAAAATATACAAGCAGCTCATGCAGCTCAATATCACAAAAACAAACAACCCAATCAAAAAATGGGTGGAAGACCTAAATAGACATTTCTCCAAAGAAGACATACAGATGGCCAACAAACACATGAAAAGATGCTCAACATCATTAATCATTAGAGAAATGCAAACCAAAACTACAATGAGATATCACCTCACACCGGTCAGAATGGCCATCATCAAAATATCTACAAACGATAAATGCTGAAGAGAGTGTGGAGAAAAGGGAACCCTCATACACTGTTGGTGGGAATGTAAATTGATACAGCCACTATAGAAAACAGTATGGAGGTTCCTTAAAAAACTTAAAATAGAACTACCATACGACCCAGCAATCCCACTACTGGGCATATACCCAGAGAAAACCATAATTCAAAAAGAGTCACATACCAAAATGTTCATTGCAGCTCCATTTACAATAGCCAGGACGTGGAAGCAACCTAAATGTCCATCAACAAAGGAATGGATAAAGAAGATGTGGTACATATATACAATGGTATATTACTCAGCCATAAAACGGAATGAGATTGGGTCATTTGTAGAGACATGGATGGACCTAAAGAGTGTCATACAGAGTAAAGTAAGTCAGAAAGAGAAAAGCAAATACTGTATAATAACACATATATGTGGAATCTAGAAAAATGGTATAGGTGATCTTAGTTGCAAAGCAGAAATAGAGACACAGTCGTAGAGAACAAGTGTGTGGATACCAAGGGGGAATAGGGGGTGGTGGGAGGGATTGGGAGACTGGGATTGACACATATATACTATTGATACTATGTATAAAATGGACAACTGATCTGAACTTGCTGTATAGCACAGGGAATTCATCTAGTGCACTGTGGTAACCTAAATGGGAGGGAAGTCCAGAAGGGAGGGGATATCTGTATGTGTATGGCTGATACATTTTGTTGTGCAGTGGAGGCTAACACAACATTGTAAAGCAACCATACTCCAATAAAAATTAATTTAAGAAAATACTGTGGTCCTCCAAAGGGTCACAGTACATAAATTTAAAAAGTTATACACAAATTTTCAACTGTGTACCTAACAAAAACAAGCTCATCAAAAACAAGGAAAGTCTGAGAAACTGTCACACCAAGAGGAGCCTAAGGAGACATGAAAACTAAATCCAATGTGACATCCTGGATGGGATCCTGGAATGGAAAAAAGACATTAGGTAAAAACCAAAGAGATCTGAATGAAGTACGCACTGTAGTTAACCCTAACCCTTGCATTATTCAAGGATCGACTGTATATATATTTAATACTATTGCAATAAAAAATATCATCAGAGGGACTTCCCTGGTGGTCCAGTGGTTAGGACTCTGTGCTTCCACTGTGGGGGGCACGGGTTCCATGTGCTTCCACTGTGGGGGGCACGGGTTCCATCCCTGGTCAGGAAAATAAGATCCTGCATGCCACAGGGCACAGCCAAAAAAAAAAAAATATATCAGATTTTTGTCTCCTGGACTTGATTATAAAGTACTTTAGGAAGGACAAGCAAGCAAGAATAGCCGAGAAACGCCTGAAAAAGATAGGCAGTGATGGAGGCTTGCCCTATCAGATACTGATAGGGCAATAATCCAAATAGGGCATAACCCAAAGTGAAAAATAAGTATCCAAGATTTCACACTGAAATAAATAAGTGATTGAATAAATAAATAAATAAATGCAGATGAGACAAATCTCTCGCGCATTATTCCATTTAATTTATGTAGATAATCCGACCTCAAGGAAATAGAGCCTAACTCCCCACTCCTTAAGTGTGGGCTGCACATAGTGACTTCCTTCCAAAGAGGACAAAATAGAAAACAAGGGGAAAAAGGAGTAACTTTACAGCGCAGAAATCTGACAGATACTACCTCAGCCAAGTGATCAAGGTCAACATCAACAGTGACAAATTGTGTTGATATGTGCCCTTGATATAATGTGATGAGAATGGCACTTTACCTCTGTGCTCTTCTGCCCCAAAGCTCATAACCTCAGTCTAATCATGAGAATAACATCAGACAAATGCCCCAACAGAGGGGCATTCTACAATATACCTGACCAGTGCCCCTTGAAACTGTAGAGCTCATCAAAAACAAGGAAAGTCTGAGAAACTGTCACACCAAGAGGAGCCTAATGAGACATGAAAACTAAATCCAGTGTTGTATCCTGGATGGGATCCTGGAATGGAAAAAGGACATTAGGTAAAAACTAAAGAGATCTGAATGAAGTACACACTGTAGTTAATAATAACATATCAGTAATGGTTGATTAATTGTAACAAAGGTACCATGCTAACTTAAGATGTTAATAATAGGGGAAACTGGGTGTGGGGTACATGGGAACTTTCTCTACAATCTTCTCAATTTTTTTGTAAATCTAATACTGTCCTAAAAAAGGTCTATTGAAAAAAATGCTGCACAAAACAGTTTTGTAGATGTCACCTTTTGGCCTTTGCCATAGGTTAACTGGAGAATACACCTAGAAGTGAAAATGCTGGGTCATATAATTCAGCTTTGCTAGATATTGTCAAATTGATCTTAAAATGCTTGTACCAATTTTCATCCACACCATCAGTGTATAAGAAATCTAATTCCACCCCCCCTCCCCCATAACACTTGTGTACTCTTTGATTTTTGTATTTTCAGACTTAATTTTTTGAAAATTTACTGGGTGGAAACTTGACAGAGATAGTTGTATTAACTTGCATTTCTGCCGTTGCTGGTGAGGTCGATTATCTTTTCCTGTTTCTTGACCATTAGGCCTTTCTCTTCTGTGTATTCATGTTTGTTAAGTTTGACCAAGTTCCTATTTAATGAGTTGCCTGTTGTCTTTAACATTGTGACTTCTGGCTCTTCATGTAGTTTAGAACATTTGTATATTATCTAAGTGTCCAATGTTTTTAAACCATTTTAATAGTGTCTTTTATGACAGAAAACTTTTAAATGTTGATGTAGTTAAATTTATCTTTTTTTTCTTTATGGCATATACATTCTGTTGTTCCTTTGAAAAATCTATCCTATTGAGATAATAAAGCAATCTCCTATATTTGCATCTGAAAAAATAAATAAAGCATATAAAAAAGCATATTACAAAGCCTCAATAATTTAAAGTAGGGTATTGGCACATAAGCAGAGTATGGAAACTTGGCATATAAAGGTGGCGTCTCAATACAGTGGCGAAAAGATGGACCTTTAATAAATGGTAGTGGGGTAACTTGTTAGCTATACAGAAAAAGATAAAATAGGATCTGACAAATTCCAAATAGAACAGAGATTTAATAGTAAAAAAGTAAGCCACATGTCTAGGAGAGATCATATGTGAATTCTTCTATAAATCAGGAATGTAAAAAACCTTCCTAACTAGGATGCATCCAGAAACAAGAAGAGAAAAATATTGCTAAATTTGACCACATAAAATTGAAAAAAGAAAACTGCATGCCAAAAACATCACAAGCCAAGGAAAAGGACAAATGGCAAATAAGGAATATTTGCAACTTTCATCACAGATAAAGGTTTAATTTCCTTTATGTAATTGTTTAAAAATAGATAACTAAAAGGCCATCTGCCCCATAAAAAAAATGGGAAAGAGAAAAGAACACACATTTCAAGAAAAAGAGATGCAAATAAAATAGTCTTTAAACATGAAAAGATGCTCAGCCTCGCTGGTAATAAAAGAGATGCAAATTAAGTTACACAAAGATACCATTTCTCACCTATCAGATTGGCAAAATCCAAAAGTTTGATGACAAACTGGCTGGAGCCCCAGTGCAAAGTTGAAAAAGAAGCAGTTAAAATTGACTTCCTGGTCCCATGATCTCAATATTTAACCATTAAATGTGATGTAGACTTTTTGTAGATACACTTTACCAAACTGAGGAAGTTCCCTTCTTAGTTTGTTGAGAGTCTATATTTTTTATAATTGTTTAATTTCATTCAATGATTTTTCTGGGGAATTCCCTGGCGGTTCAGTGGTTAGGACTCCTGCACTTCCACTGCAGGGGGCACAGGTTCGATCCCTGGTCAGGGAACTAAGATCCTGCAAGCCACGCAGTGTGGCCAAAAAAAAAAAAAAGATTTTCTGCATCTGATGTAGTGATAATGTGGTTTTTTCCCCTTTATTCTGTTAATGAGATGAAATACATTGATTTTGAAATGTTAAACTGATCTTGAATTCCTGAAATGAATCCCACTTTGTCATGATATATTGTCCATTTTTACGTATTGCTGGATTTGATTTGTAATATTTTTTCTAGGATTTTGGAGTCAATGTTCATGGGAGATATTACACTTTCATTTTCCTCTTGTAATTTCCTTGTTAGATTTTGGTCTTAAGGTTATGATGGTCTCATAAAATACGTTTGAGAGTGTTTCTGCTGTTTCTATTCTTTGGAAAAATTTGAATAAGACTGCCGTTATTTCTTCTTTAAATTTTGAAAGAATTCACCGTTGAAGTGACCTAGGCCTGGAGTTTTCATTATGGGAGGCTTTAAATTGTGGATTCGATTTCTTTAAAAGATATGACTCTTCAGGTTTTATTCAGATTCTCTGTATCTTCTTGAGTAAATTTTGGTAAATTGTATTTTTTGAAAACTTTATCCATTTCATGTAAATTTTCATATTCTGCCTTTCCTATAACTAAGTAAATCTAAAAATATCCAAATAGTTGATGGGAAAATGTTCTTTTTTCTAAAAGAATTCAAGCTTATAAATTATTTGTTCAAGAACAAATAATTAAGTTAGAACATCACTATTTTGTAATCCCAAATGAAATCATGGAAATAGGCAATCATTAAAAGCTACTCAAACATTAAGTGATAAGCTGATGGGAAGTTTTATAATTGTTGGTTTAGGCTGACACCACTTGAACCACTGATCAGTTTTTTTTTTTTTAATTAATTAATTTATTTATTTTAGCTGTGTTGGGTCTTCATTTCTGTGCGAGGGCTTTCTCTAGTTGCGGCAAGCGGGGGTCACTCTTCATTGCGGTGCGCGGGCCTCTCACTATCGCGGCCTCTCCTGTTGCAGAGCACAGGCTCCAGACGCGCAGGCTCAGTAGTTGTGGCTCACGGGCCCAGTTGCTCCCCAGCATGTGGGATCTTCCCAGACCAGGGCTCGAACCCGTGTCCCCTGCATTGGCAGGCAGATTCTCAACCACTGCGCCACCAGGGAAGCCCCTGATCAGTTTTAATGCTCCCAAAAGAGAAGCAATCAGACATTATGTGTTGCCTCTTGCAATACAACACAAAGTATATACCACTACCTATGAAATAGTCTTGCAAAAAAAAAAAAATCAAATTCGAATCTAATTATGTCTGGTGATTTAACTATCAGTTGACAGGTAACATAGGGGCCAAAAGAACGTGTTAAATGACACCACAATGAGGTAATCAGCAATATTCAAAATATAGTAAGTTCAATAGGGAAATGACTTGGTTTCTTCAATGAATAAATTATAAGAAAAAGAGGAAGTGGGTTTGATAAACTAAAAGAGAATTAACAAACTTAACAGCAAACATATACAATGTGTAGACCCTGTTTAGACACTGATTTGAAAAAACCAACTATAATAAAAAGAAAAAAACTTGACATAATTGAGGAAATTTGAATACCGAGAGGATATTTCATACTATTAAGGGATTATTATTAATTTCTTTGGTGTGATAATAGTAATATAGCTTTCTTTAAAGAGTCCTTGTCTTTTAGAGATACATACAGAAGTATTTACTGGTGAAATTATACGTTTGGGATATATTTCAAAATAATTGGGGGGGGGACAGTGGTTAAAGATAGTGGGGGAGTGTAGCTGAAATAAGATTGGCCATGTGTTAATTGTGGAAGCTGAGGGATGGGTACATGGGGGTTGTTATATTATTCCCTCTACTTTTATATATATTTAGAAATTTCCAGAATAAAAAGTTTTCAAAAACCATAATAGTGCCATTCAAAGACCAAAATTTTTGTGAAATTCGAGACATTTGACAGCAGAGCGGACCAGAAGAGAAGTCAGAGGACAGGAAACCACAGATCAAGTCATCACAAGGGCTCTTGCCAAAGCAGCCTTGAGAAAAGCAGGTGAGGAAGTATGCCTTCCCAGAGTTATGTATTTTCAAAATTTAGTGGCATGAATAGGGATAATTAGCCTCCTTTCTCTCCATCTGGCCCTTTTTCCCCCCTCACCTGAACAGAACTGCTGGCAGGAAACGTCCAAGATTGTTCTCTAACTGGTCCTAATGAGGGTGTAAAACCCTGAGAAAGTAGCATTGGCACTATCCCAGGGTCAGGGAAGAGAAAATAGAAAACAGGTTCCATCCCTCTAGCTTTCCGGTAAGTCCTCCATGGAACTGCACCTGCCTACTACTCCCTGCCCCTACCTATCTCTAAGGAAGGCCTCCTGCTGTTACAACCTGGCCTCACACTGAACCTGCACCCAGCCCTCCTCTTCAAAGGAGCCCCTGCCAGGAAAGCAGACCTACAGAGCTGCCAAGAAAACCCACTCCAGCTATCTATATTAACCAAAAGAATCCTTTTATTCATAAAAATAAGCTGAAAGCCAAGAGTTGCCAGATCTTGGAGAAAAACCAATCCCGCAACAGAAGAGTAAAATACAAAAAGTAAAACAGATTGCAATGAAAAAGAAACAACCGAAGACACAAAAAGGGTTCTTAGCAAATGAATGAATGAATGAATATAATTACTGACCTAAGTCTTTTAATTAATAGGCTGAATGATAAAACCTGCCTAAAAGACCAAATTCGTGGGCTGGAAATAAAACTAAGGAACTAACCTAGAAAATAGAGGGGGAAAGAAAAAAAAACAGACAAAAAATACTAATAACGGGACTTCCCTGGCAGTCCAGTGGTTGAGACTCCACAGTTCCACTGCAGGGGGCATGGGTTTGATCCCTGGTTGGGGAACTAAGATTCCCACACGCCGGCGTGGTGTGGCCAAATATATATATATAAAAGTTATGAAGGAAAAATCTAGGAGCTCCAACATCTAACTGATCGATGTTCCAGAAGTAGAGGATAGACACTATGTCAGGGAAGAAATAATCAAAATTATTATTAAAATACAATTTGCTAAACATATTGACGGGGGTATCTCAAAGGGACACAGGAGCCAACAGAAAGAGCTTCCAATGAACAAAGCTGGAATAAGAGCAAGAAAATAAAGTCATATTGGATTATAGCCCAAAATGCAAAATAAATCTCCATTAATCCGAACTGATATAAATGACTGAACAAATTAAGAAATGAAGGAGAAAATACATACCTCCTGTGCAGAATTACAAATAATTTATATAGATATTTCACACATAGTGACTTCCTTCCAAAGAATGCAGTAATGGGAAGTGGAGAGAAGAATAACTCTACAAAAAAGAGAAAGCTGACTAACACTAGCTCAGCCAGGTGATCAGGGTCAACGTCAACAGTGAGAAGTCATGTTGATAGTATGTACCCTGATGGGATATAATGAAAATGGCACTTTACCTCTGTGATATCCTTCCTCAAGGCCTGTTAACTCCAGTCTAATCATGAAAATACATCAGAAAAGGTTCAACAGAGGGGCATTCTACAATATACCAGACCATTACTCCTCAAAACTGTCAAAATCATCAAAAACAAGGCAAGTCTGAAAAGCTGTCACACCAAGAGGAGCCTAAGGAGACATGACAACTGAATGTCACATGATATCCTGGATGGGATCCTGGATTTAAAAAAAGTAATATTAGGTAAAAACTAAATCTGAATCAAGTATAGACTTTAGTTAATAATAACATACCAAGACTGGTTCATTAATTGTAACAAACGTACAACACTAACGTAAGATGTTAATTATAAGGGAAACTGTGTGTGGGTCTGAGGGAGATACATGGGAATTCTCTGTACTATCTGCTCAATTTTTCTGTAAACCTAAAGCTGTTCTAAAAAATAAAGTCTATTGAAAAAGCACAATTTGCTTGAGGCAAACTGAATCTTCAGAATGAAAGGATCTAAAGAATGCTGCGTATAATGAAAGAACACTGTATTTCATTTCCGTGATTCTGAATCCCTCCCTCTCATATTTACTGAGCACTTATTTTGGGGCTCTCAATCTCACAATCTAGGGAGTGAGTTTAGATCCTCCCACTGGCTTTGGTTTTTAAATGTTAGCTAATATGTATCTTCTCTGTAATGACAAGAACACACAGCAAAAGGACACTAACATGCATTTTTAAACTTCTCTAATTCAGTTTTTAAAAACTCACATTTCGAGACAAATTTATGAAATTTCAAAACTCCAAGATAAAAGAAGAAAATCTACAAGGCTTTCAAAGTAAAAAAAAAAAAAAAATACAAAAGAAAAGGTTACCCAGAAAGTTCAAAATCAGACTGACATCATGCAACATCAGACAGTAGAATACAATGGAGCAATGTCTTCGAAATTCTAAAGGAAAACTATTGTCAATCTTGAATTGTATGAGAACAAAAGATATTTTAAGCATACGAGAACTCGGAAAGTTTACCTCCCACACTTATAAGAGTTACTCAAGAAAATATTTCAACCAAAAATATAAGTAATCCGAGAAAGAGCACATGACGTAAAAGAAACTGAGTTTGTTCCAGATTGGGGGTGAGGGCGAGAGGATTAGAAGGAAAGTTAAAAGAGGCTTTATTACATCTTGAAGCTTGGAGAATTCTCCACTGAACGTTGATGTTTTATAAACATTTCCTTTCTGTGGCTCTAATCCCACTACTTAGGTCTACATAGGATGATGTTTATATAGAATCACATTGTGAATTCTGTTCATTTTTCCTTTTGAAGTGTGATTATTGATATATTTGGATTTATTTTTACCATCTTTTATGCTTCCTATTTACTCTTTCTCTATGCTTCTTTCTTCTTCCTTTCCTGGCTTCATTTAGATTGCTTATTTGTATGTTTGAAATATATTTGTCCTCAACTAATAGTAATTCATTTAGGGATTGCTCTTAAAATTTTAACATGAACGCATACTCAAAGTGTGAGGTTAATCAATATGTTTTGGAAGAATACAAGGACTTTACATTAAGAATCCAAATATTTCAGTCCTACATTTGTTTTATTGCCCTTCCAACACCCCCCTCCCCCCAGCTCCAAAAGACACTTAACTATTGTTTTACACAAGCAATGTTGGCTTAGATTTACCTATAGTGGAGACTGTTGGTGTCCCACCCAGAGCCCTTTTATTGGGCCAATATACCTACTACCCAGCTGTATATTAACTGCTGACGGCTAACAATCACACCATTCTCTTTTTTTAAAAAATTTATTTATTATTTTATATTTATTTTTGGCTGCGTTGGGTCTTTGTTGCTGCGCGGGGGCTTTCTCTAGTTGCGGTGAGCGGGGGTGACTCTTTGTTGCGGTGCGCAGGCTTCTCATTGCGGTGGCTTCTCTTATTGTGGAGCACAGGCTCTAGGCACATGGGCTTCAGTAGTTGTGGTGTACAGGCTCAGTAGTTGTGGCTCGTGGGCTCCAGAGCACAGGCTCAGTAGTTGTGGCACACGGGCTTAGTTGCTCCGCGGCATGTGGGATCTTCCCGGACCAGGGCTCGAACCCGTGTCTCCTGCATTGGCAGGCGGATTCTTAACCACTGCGCCACCAGGGAAGTCCACACACCATTCTCTTGAGAGTTGCTCTCAGCAGGACAGTGCCTCCCTAGCCTGGAGGTTACCCACCCCAATCCCTAAGGGCAGACTGCAGCCAGTGCCTGATTGATATTGGAATACAAAAAGCTAGCTGTCTTGCCAAAAGGGGACACAACTCAGTGGTGCCAGTATTAGATTTCTATTGCTGCTGTAACAAATGATCACAAACGTAGTGGCTTAAAACAACACAAATTTATTATCTTACAGATGTGAAGGTAAGAAGTGCAACATGGGTCTCATTGAGCTAAAACCAAGGTGTCGGCAGGGCTGTGCTCCTTTCTGGAAGCAATAGGGTAGTCTGTTTTCTTGCCTTTTCCAACTTTCAAGAGGCCACCAGCTTTCCTTGGCTCATGGCCCCCTTCCTCAGTCTTCAAAGCCACAACAGCGTCGGCCTAATCATTCTTCTTCCATATTCACATCTTTGTCTCTCTTCTGCCTTCCTCCTCTTTTAAGGACTCTTGTGATCACATTGGGCCCACCGAGATACTCCAGAATAACCTGAGATCAGTTGACGAGCAACTTTAACTCCATCTGCAACCTTCATTCTCTTTTGCCATGTAACCTAAGGTATTCACAGGTTTGGGGATTAGGACATGAATATCTTTGCGGCAGTCGGGGGGCGGGAGGTAGGATTATTCTGCCAGCCCCAGTGCCCTTCATGCTCCAGAGCTACTTGCAGGATCAGGCTAAGGCTAGATTCCAGCTGAATCCACATAGATGGACCTACAGGAAGTTGTGTCCTTATTCAACAGTAAACGATATTTGTCACAGTAACACATAAAACTTCATAGAATTTAATAAATTGTTACTACAAAGATATGAAAAGGAAGGCGTTATAGAGCTAAATCCACATCTATCATAATAGGAAGTACAAGCCAAGTTATTTACCATAATAGGAAGTCCAAGAAATATGGTTGCAGTAAATACCAAGAGAAACAACTAATATAGTTGAAACTTCTGTGGGGAAAAAGCCACTAAATTGAGGAATGGTAGGACAGAGAAGTGCTCCTTTTCTTACAAGCCTTATTTATAGTCAAATACCATTTGACTTCTTGGACTATATGTATTATTTTGACAAAAACCACTTAAAAAATAAATTCACTGAATAAAGCAGAAATAGCCCCCTAAAATAGCAATAACCTATTAATTTTCATTCCTATTCCTGGTTCTAAAAAAACAATGTTTGCTTCCTATAAAGTAACATGTACTTATTGTAAAGACTTCAGATGACACAAAAATGTTGAAAATACACCATGAAAATCCTATATACCAACCTCTCAGAGACAGCCTCTATGAGCATCTGTGGGCACACTCATGCTCCCCTGTATAAAAGTGGGGTCACTTTTTAAAAAAAAAGTGGGGTCATACTTTTTGTAACCTGATTTTATCACTAATATGTGGATCTTTCTAGATCAATTTATATAGCTCTACATTCCTCTTAATAATTGTATAGAATTCTATCATTTGAATATACCATAAAAAGTAATAATAATTTAACAAAAATCAGGAGGCCAGAGGGTAACAGGGAAGAAGTACACTTATTTTCCTCATCTTTAATAACAGGGAGTAAGCAGATATTATCTAAAGCTGGTAACTAAGGACAGAAAAAGCATAATATTTAAAGTAATAAAGGTATCTACTAGAAAAACTAAAAATATATGAGCAATCAAAAAAAAAAAGGGGGAAACAGTGGATGTGCACAAAATTCCTTACCTTTCAGAGTGAACATTCAGTGTATATCAATACTATCCAAACTTGGACAATAAAAATAATATGAGTATAAATATATTAAAATATATGTATAAAGAACTTTTCATAATGGTTGTCTCATAAAAGGGGATGAGGGTGGGCACTTGTATCTTTCTGTCATCATAAATGTACCTATTATAAAAAGATATTTATAAGTGAATATAGCTATTTATAAAAGAGTACATAAACGATGACAATTTTTATACAAAATACACATAATATATATTCATATATATGCAGAAAAAATTCCAAAGGCTATGTATCAAAATATGGACAATCATTATCTCTAGGTACATCACATTATCGACATTCTATATATTCTTTATGCTGATGTATTTTCTATAATAAACATATTTCATTCATATTGCATTTGAAATAAGAAAATGTTAAAAATCATCTTTTTTTGTGAGGGAGATTGGGGAGGGCTCTAAGAATAAAAAATAAAAATCAGTCAAAATGTCCCTACAAATCTTCTAAGCCACAAAATATCTATATTCCACATACTCAAGTTTTAATAAATCTTGCAAACAACCTTTATGCCCTCCAACATAAAAATCCCCATTTTAGACAAAGGCAGGCTATAGGCTTTTCATTCAGGCCAAGCCCCACCAAGTCATTTCTGATGGAGCTTCTGATTCACGGGGCTGCCATACTGAGAAGATTTCCTATAGGTTGACACCAACTCTAGCACAGTAATATGCTTTTCACGTACTCATTCACAACATCAGCTGAATACCTATGGTGAGTGAAGCATTACACAGGGTGTGTCACAAGTTATAGATTAATTAACACCGCACATGACTGCCTCAAGTAGCGTACAACCTCGTGGGGAAACGGCATGGACACGAGGCAGAACAAGGGGCACTAACAGAGAGGAGAGCGTATGGAGAGAGCTGATAATATTTTACAGTGGTATACAAATATTTTCAAACAAATCAACAAATACTTGGAAATGTATAGGTAAAAACTGAAGTGCTCTTTTTCACTTTTCATTCATGTTTGGACTCTGAAAGTAGTTACCTCTACAACTCATTTGCCACTAAATCATACGCCAGGTTCTCCTATATTAGTATGTAACTTTTCGTATAGGAATATTTAGTCTTTATTTGGGGGCACATTTTCGTGCCCCCCACTTTCCCAATGTATCATACACAGAACAGACACTATAAATATTTCCAAAATGAACAAACTGAGCCAGCTCCTAGAGCTTCCCACGGTAGCCTGCCACACTGCATCAGATGAAAGGTATCACGCAGACATGGTACACAGAAGCACGGCCCAGGTTCTGCCTAACGTAGAATATTTTTCCCTTTTAATTCCACAGTCATGAAAAGCTAGGCAAGGCAGAAACAGAGGAAAGCTCAAAGAAGAAAAATTAAGTATTTATAAGCAAAATCACTTCATATTAAGAAAGTCTGAGTTTTATTTAGCATTTTATCTGAGGTGCTGTGAGTAAAGGAAGAAAATGAAGATCAATCCCACATTCAATTTTAAGGAGTCTTACAAAAATGAAAGCACACAGACTGTAACAATCTTGAAAGTATGAAATAGCTTATGCTTACAATACACAAAAAATACTATAGGGACTTCCTATCAAAAGGAGATAGTCTGAGTATCTGCAGTCTTTCCAGTCTGAAGATTCCAACACACGCTGTTCTGCTGTTTTTCCCAATTCCAACGTAGAACTCTGGACAAAACAAACAATACAAAAAGCTTGTCTAGGCCAAGGACCCTCTGAGGGAGTGTGATATCGGCCCTGAGAAACAAGTCAACCGGCCTAGTGTTGGGACCAACATAAAATGCTGCCTAAAAAGCTGAAAGCCTCAGCATTTACATCTCAGACTAGATCAAAGAGATGATTCTCTTTAAACTACAATTTCATGATTATATAGAAAATCACTGTTCTTCAGACAATAAATTCATACTATACTACTAAGTATTTTAAGGTGATTTTTACCTCTTTGTAAAGAAAGAGTCAAAATAATAATTAGGATTTTTTTAATGAAAAACAAGGTTCACTCAAAGTTAATAAAACGAATCAGTGACCCAACTATATGTACCCTCAAAGTAATTAATTCTACCCAGGCTGCCAAGATAAACAAATGAATAAAAAAATTAGAAGCTTATATACAAGAAGATATTTTTACAACTACAGACATCAAAAAAAAGAAAAAGAGCTTTAGACATGTATTTCCCTAGAAGAGCATTTCCCTAGAAGAGCATTTACTACAGTTATTACATAGTAAGCAAAGTAAGAATTGCAGGAAAAAACAACCTAAAAAATGGTATTAAATTTGTTTAATATCTTTGATAATTCTATTATTTGTAAATCCTTCCATAAAAGGGCATTACAGTCCTTCAGTTTATTGCAAACATATCTTTAAAAATAAGTCAGCCTTACTGTTGAAGCTATAATACAAAGTTTTAAATTATTGGCACTATACTAAAAAGCACAATGGAGAACATCTTATTGAAATAAAATGAGGATGATACTTCACTGGGGAACATAGCCAACAGATTTTTTTCTCTCTCCATATCTACATCCAACGGTGGTGTTTAATAGGCAAATTTTAAACAAATGCAAGTTTTTAGAAAATAATGAAAGCCATGTTTTGCTCAGGAATACTATTATACACAGCCCATATAGATTGTTTTATAGCAGATACTAATCTCCCAAATTTCAGATGGCAAAATGCTAAGCAGTGAGTTTGGTACTGTCCAGCTAGTTGTTTCTTGTCATCCTGGAGAATCTGTCAATGGGTAATGCTGAGACCATTTTGTCACCACCATCTCTCTTCTCAGAGGTGACTCCGCTGTGATAGAACCTTCATATCCTTAAGATGCAAGGCCTAGCAAAAAGCCTCCCACAAATCCACTGGATATCACAATGTTCTGTTTGACAAATTCTGTTGCCTGAAACAAAGTTTAAAGAAAAATACTCTGAATTGTGCTACAACATGGATGAATCTTGAAAACATTACACTAAGTGAAATAAGACAGACAAAAAAAGGACAATGTTGTTATAATTTCCACTTATATGAATAGTCAAATTCATCAAGACAGAAAGTAGAACAGAGGTTACCGAGGGCTGGGGAGAGGGGTTGATTGTGGGAGTTACTGCTTAATGGTTAGAGTTTCTACTTGGGATGATGAAAAAGTTCTGGAAATGGATAGTGGTAATGGTTACATGAAAGTGTGAATGTACTTAATGCCAGTGAATTATGCACTTAAAAAATAGTTAAAATGGTAAATTTTATGTTATGTATATTTTACCACAATAAGAAAAAGAAAAGATATAAATTCTTAAAAATACTCTTAATTATTAAATCCAGAGCTAAGTATCATTTTCAGATGTTTTCCTCAATTCAGTAAATATTCAGCAAAAATTCTTGTATACCTACTATTGCAGGTGCCAACAACCAGGCAAGATGCCAGGGCTGTCCGTTACAAACTGAAGGAGCCTAGAGCCCCCAGCCACGCCCACTAAACTTCCTGCTTCTGAGATAACAGGCATATGGACAGCAAAATTCTCACAGGTAAAAAGAAATCTCCCGGGCTTCCCTGGTGGCGCAGTGGTTGGGAGTCTGCCTGCCAATGCAGGGGACACGGGTTCGAGCCCTGGTCTGGGAGGATCCCACATGCCGCGGAGCAACTGAGCCCGTGAGCCACAACTACTGAGCCTGCGCGTCTGGAGCCTGTGCTCCTCAAAGGGAGAGGCCGCAACAGTGAGAGGCCCGCGCACCGCGATGAAGAGTGGCCCCCGCTTGCCGCAACTAGAGAAAGCCCTCGCACAGAAACGAAGACCCAACACAGCCAAAAATAAAATAAATAAATAAATTTATAAAAAAAAAAAAGATATCTCCCTATAGGGCTGGCATAAATGGTCCATTCAGCAAGTTATTAACATAGATGATTTAATAAATTCCCACAGCATGCACAATGATACTTATTAACAGTCAGTTCACTTAGCCAGTAGGAAAAAATGCACAGGATCAAAAAAATAACACCTTGATAAAATGTTTAACCCAAATAAAATCATGAAGAAGCAATCAGACAAAGCCAGACTGTACGATACTCTGCCTAGATGTTTCAAAAATGTGTCATGAAAGACAGAAAAACAAAAACAAAAAAACAGATGAGGGGACCATCTAAGATTAAAGGAGACTTCAGAGACATGACAACCAAATGCAGTATGTAATTCTTAATCGGGGGGAAAAGATGTAAAAGATATTTTGTGGAAAAATTGTAATATGAACTGTATATTAGGAAATATTATTGTATCATGTTAAGTTTGGGGGGATTAAAAAGGGTAATGGTAATAGTACAGGAGAATATCTGTACTCTTGGGACATATGTGCTGAAGTATTTAAGAATAAAAAGACATGATGTCAAACAGTTTGGGAAAAAACAAAAAAAAGGGCAAATCTCACACACACACACACAACCAGCAAATGTTGTGAAACGTGAACAATTTGATGAATAGGTGAAGGGTATTTGGGTATTCACTGTTTTTGTCTTTCAAGTTTTCAACCGATCTGAAATTTTTCAAAATAAAAGTTGGGGGAAGTAAAAGGACAGAATTAAAATAAAGGCAAAGGAGCATTCAATTCAATTCTAAACAGAATATAAGAAGAAAATAGGCAAAATTCACATAAAAACACGATAAAACTAATATATATTAATAAAATAATATATACATTTTCAAACTATTCCACCTCAAAAATAAAAATAGGTAGTTTTAGTTAACAACTAAAAAAAATAATGAGTGATTTAAATGGTGGCTTGATCCCAAATTTTACTTAACACTCTAGACATGACCAGAAACATCAATTTTTTCTTTTAAAGAAGATAATCCCTAGTCACATTTTCTACTGAGATTCATTAAAAAAAAAGAGCCAAAAATGTACATTGTCTTACTTCTTCTATTATATTGTTGATTTCAGGTGCTGCCTTATTGGCTCGTTTCTTAATCTGTCTTTTTGCTTTGTTTACATCTTTTTCAACTCTCTTCCAGTCGATCTGCACATAGCCACTGTGACTGGCAATCTGCAAAAATTTGATAAAAATAGTTAATTCTAGGGGCTTCCCTGGTGGTGCAGTGGTTGAGAATCTGCCTGCTAATTCAGGGGACATGGGTTCGAGCCCTGGTCTGGGAAGATCCCACATGCCGTGGAGCAACTAGGCCCATGAGCCACAACTACTGAGCCTGCGCATCTGGAGCCTGTGCTCCGTAACAAAAGAGGCCACGATAGTGAGAGGCCCATGCACCGCGATGAAGAGTGGCCCCTGCTTGCCGCAACTAGAGAAAGCCCTCGCACAGAAACGAAGACCCAACACAGCCAAAAAATAAATAAATAAATAAAATCACATTGTTGTTTCTTAAAAAAAAAAAAAAAAAGGTTAATTCTAAACCAACTAGGTTGCTAATACAATATATGAACATTTAGATTTCAAGAAATGTATGAAGCTTATGGGTAAGAAATCACAATTTATCCACTAATTTATTCATTAACAGACAGTGAGTGCCTATTCTGTGCCAAGCACTGTTCTAGGTCTCCAAGCTATGGCCAAGAACAAGGGAGACGTAGGTCCCCACCCTCAGCGAGCTTATGGTCCATTAGGGAAAACAGACTTAAGCATAAATAATTACTTAGATGTGATGAACACTATGTTAAGAGAAGTATAGTACTTAATGGGAAAAGATTCCAAAAATTGTATTATAACTATTCTATAATTCTATCATAATTTTTGGAATTTGAGAATTAGCTAAAAAGGCACAGAGACTACTGAGATTATATAGCTAATAAAAAAGTACCTTTAATTAAAGAGATGTTTAATGATAAGAGATCAGTAGCCAATCAGTTACTAGGTCACTAAAGTAGCTTGATAAAGGCTCTTCACTAACTCTGACTCTTTAGTCAAATTAAGAATACTTTCTGGTAATTGCTTTTGAAAGTGAAATATAAAAGAAAATATGCTCTACACAACCTTCATGCCATAAATCCTTTTAATAAAACTACAGCTAAATGCCTACTAACCCTAAGAAAAACTCTCATATGGTGCTACTGAGACACTGCAAAATCTGAGCAGGAACAACAGTGTGTGTGTTAAGTCAGTAAAGGTAGTCTCTCCGAATAATACAATCAACATATAAAGAATCACATGAGTAGTAAACAATTGAGCCTTGTATACCATTATAAATCACTTCTACCAAGCTTATGCTTTCTTTGTAATCTTTTAATACATCACTTTAAGTATAAACAACACATAAAATACTTGAAAAAAATAAAAATATCTGATTTTATATAAATAGGCTGGGAATCTTAGGTTCCATTTTCACTGTGAATGACTCCATAGAAGAATCTATTTATCTGCATTTATCCCTATATTTACTCACCTTCTATCACTTCTAACTCTAGCCTCAGCAAAACAAAGTGGTAATGAAACCAAATGGCAAGTGAAAGCTTTTCCTGGCAATACCTGACATGGCAATTTGGGTCACATACATGGAGGGGATGATGAACTTTAAGGTCCCTCCCATAGACAGCGACTATAAACCCTGGATAAAACACAAGGGCTCCAGAATTAACAAAAGGAAGCAGATTTTGAAGAGGAGTTGAAACTTGTAGGAAGAGACCAATGTAAGGTAAGTTGCCCATTTTTTTGGCTTTGTCCTGAGGACATGATGCAGTTGCAGGGTGGCTAAAAGTTCAATAGAAAACATGCCACCTTTCTTGCCTGAAGAACCAGAGGGCAGAGCCCAGGACAATAACAGCTGCCAGAAAGGACACAGCTAGAGAAAGGGAGCCCCAAATTCTATGTGTAAACTCTACCCAAGTTCTGAACCACACATTCATGGGGCATAACGAAGCACTCTGGCCAAGGCTTAAAAAAAAATAAACTGAGATTTGAGCCACTATCCACCACAGGTGAAATGGAGTCTGCAATTTGAGTCTAACCAAGTTAACTGCCTACTAAAATGAAAACATTAACAAACTTCAGAGGAATAAAACAGAATACAGATTCTCCACAACGTAACATTCCCAATGCCCAGGGATAAAATACAAAGTTATTTGATATGATCAGCAAGAAAATGTGGCCTAGTCACAAAAGAAAAACAACAGATGCCAACTCTGAGATGACCCAGATATTGAAATTCACAGGACTTTAAAGCAGTAACGTAACTATGCTCAGTGAGGTAAAGGAAACTACAGTTGTAATCAATGAAAAGATAAGAAATCTCATCAGAGATACAGAAAATATAAAAAGAACCAAATGAAAATTCTAGAATTGGAAAATACAATATCTGAAATAAATTCACTGGATAGCCTTAACGGCAGAAGGTAGATGACAGACAGTCAGTGAACCTGAAGCTAGAGCACTAGAAATTACACAATCTGAAAAAAAAGACTGAAAAACTAGATGAACGAAACCTCAGAACATTATCAAAGAGCCCAACATGCATCAATCAGAGTAATGTTCAGAAGGAGAAGAAAGAATAGGAGAAAATATTTAAAGAAATAATGGCCAAAACCTTCCTGAACATGGTTAAAGACATTAATTTACAGATTCCAGAGCTCAGTGAACTCCAGGTAATGATCTAACACAATTATGAAATAACAATACTCAGATGATGTGGGGGTTGGGGGGGTGGGGCACACAGAAGTTCAATACATCATAGCTAAATTCCCATATTCCATAACGGGAAGCCAACAGTTAATACCTCAAACTGAAAGATAAAGAAATGTCCAATTCACTTGTCTAGGAAAAAGGAAATGAATACCTTAAGAATCAGCTAATAGTTCAAACTGGTTACCTCAGAGGAGGGAAAAATGGGGAGGTAGCGAGGGAGGCAAAGAACTACCTTAAGGGACTTCCCTGGTGGCGCAGTGGTTAAGAATCCGTCTGCCAATGCAGGGGACACGGGTTTGAGCCCTGGTCCGCGAAGATCCCACATGCTGCGGAGCAACTAAGCCCTGTCTGCGTGCAGCAATGAAGCCCCAATGCAACCAAAAATAAATGAATAAGAACTACCTTAATCTGTAATGAGCATTATACATGTACTTGACCCTCTGAATTATGGGCATGTACAACTCAAAAAAACTAAAAAATAAATTTAAAAGATTTATATACCACTGTCTGTTCTAAGATGGCAGTGTGGTAAATATCTACTGGAAAACACCTGAGTTACTAGAAAAGCTTTAAGTTGTCAGCAAACTAATATTTATCTTTAAATATAAGTAAAGGTAATAAAAATATGGAAGCGAGACTAAATAATAGGTAATTAGCCTAAAAGCCATTTGTTTCTTTTTTCTTCTTTGTTTCCTTCTATTGAGTTTTCAAGGTAAGTCATATTTGTGGGAAAAATTGGTTTGATGCTGACAGGTCTCATGCTCTTCTAATCAGTGACTTCAAACAATATGTGGACTAGACACGAAGTAGAAGGTGGCAACAGCAAAACGTGGGTTTGAAGGGTACATATCAAGTGGACTGAAACGGACTCCTGAAAAACTGACATGCAGCGTACACTGAAATGTATAATTCTCTCTATCTGTGAACATTTTAGGGAACTCTGCTTTGGTCCAGTACCCTTTACATTGAAATGCATAATTCTATCTGTGAACATTTTAGGGAACTCTGCTTTGGTCCAGTACCCTTTTCCACTAAACAGAAATGACAACTGAGTTTTCAAAATAGCTATAGAATTCAATATCTTGATTCTTGATAACTATATAAATATCTTAATTCTTGGTTCTATATAAACCCAAGTCAAAAATCAGCTTAAATAAAATTCTCCTTTGTACAAATACTGGCATATTCATCCAAAGGACTAAATTTAGATATGAACCATATTCCTTTTTACCTCTTACCACAAGTAATAAGCAATTACCCCTAATAATACCACCAAGAGAAAAAATATATATATATATATATATTTTTTGAACTGCTTAGTAAACAACTTAAAATCTGTGCTTAACACATATGAATCCAGTCCCTTTGTACTTCAGGCAATGACACTGGTTATTACATGATCAATGGCTTAGGTGCTGAAGTCAGATTTTGGTTGCTATGACCATCAATCATTTTTAAAATCTGACAGATTTCTGTGTCTTTAAAATTGTTGCTAACATTCATTCCCAGAAATTTTCAATTTTAGGATTTACTATATTTGATCTTCAGGGAATGGTATTTTTGGGAAAATATATGCCAAACAGACATGAATGCCAGATAATATCCTGATAAACATCCTCTAACAGCAAAGCATTTTTGAACCTTATACTTAGAGGAACATGAACAAGACTAAAATTTCAAATCCACTTGCCTCAGAAATAGGATTATGAATGATTTTTTTTAAACCCAATTTTCCACTTTCTATATTACTATGGTTCCCTAGTTTTAAAAAACATGTTAGAAATTGCTAACAGAATTTCCCCCTGGGAAGGAAAACTGGCTAGGAAACAGGAAAGAGACTTCTTGAATTTTATATATTGTGTATGAGTGTGTGAATTTTTTTTAATTTAATTTTATTTATTTTTTTATACAGCAGGCTCTTGAGAGTGTGTGTGAATTTTAAATATATGTTTTAAATGGCCAGCATGAACAGGTTATGCTATTGATGAAATGTTTATTTTTCTAGGGAGATGCTTCAAGGAAAATTTAGGTAAATAATAACAAAAAATGAGATACCTCAAATTTTAACAGTTGTGTTTTTAATAGCTGGGATCAAACTATGCTTAAAAAACCTCAGAAGTATTTAAATAGATGCTTTTCATGACACATGCCAGCTTTCAAAACTCATTTTAGTTTTTCCATAAACTGATGCCTAAAAGAGAAATTCCATCTTCTATTAAAATAGACAGGAGTGAAATGGCTAAACTTGACTTTCTCAGTTCCTAAGGGCTACATATGTAAGCAGAGGCAAGGACAGAAAGCTCTGACATACCTGAAGGAGAAGAAAGCCACCACCTACTGCAGTTGCTGCAAGTTTTCCAACTTTCTGGAACAAAAATCCTGCACACCTTTAATGGAAGAAATGACAAAGGATGAGAACAATCAATGATGTACTAAACTCTCTCCCTTCTACTTTTCATTGCTTTCCTAATAAAATCTTAATGTCTTCCCAGTTCTTTTGATCATGTCCCTTACCCGCTCAGAAACCCACAATGTTTCCCGTCAGTTATATAGACTAGTCAAAAGTGCATAATCTAAATTGCCTGAGATGTGCTTCAAAATAAGGGATGGAGAGAAGAAGAGGGGAATTTACAGGAAAAAGACTGGCTACTGAAACTGAACGTTGAGTACTCAGGGGTTCATTATACTCTTCCTTCTACACTTGTATTAAGTTGAAATTCCTCATAATAAAAGTGCTTAGTTTTGTTTTGTTTTTTTTAATACACTCAAGATGTTCCACACACCTGGCTGACTCTCACTCTATCCAAACCTTCTGCTCCAACCCAATCAGTTTCCAAATATGTCACCACTGTTGCTCAAGCTATTAACCTCCCTGTTTCTAGGGGTTTCTACCTAGCTCTACCTATCTAAAACTTTCCTACCCTTTAAGGTTCAGCTGGAGTTCCACCTTCACGACTATACTTCAGCCCACATTTCTCGTGGCTTCCTTATCTATTTCTATCTCTATATTAAACCTGTTTTGTCTCATCTATCCTGTAAGGATGTCAACCCATACTTCTTTTTTGATTCTCTCCTTCAGTGAGCTCATTATTCCCTTAAGTATTCTAGACCCAGTGTGCAAAAGAATCTCAGATTTCCAACTCCAGCCTTCTGTACTGGGTTGAACAGTGTCACCCCCGAAATCCATGTCCTTCCTAGAACCTCAGAATGTGACCTTATTTGGAATAAGGTCATTGTAGATGTAGTTGGTTCAGATGAGGCTATACTGGAGTCGGGTGGGCCCCAAATCCAATATGTCATAGAGACACACAGAGGGAAGACAGCCATGTGATGACAGAGGCAGAATTGGAGTGATATGTCTACAAGTCAAGGAATGCCAGGGATTGCTGGCAACCACCAGAAGATAGGAGAGAAGCATGGAACAAATTCTCCCTGAGCCTCCAGGAAGGCACCAACCCTGTTGACACCTTTCAAATTTCTAGCCTCCAGACCTGTGAGAGAATAAGTTTCTCTCATTTTAAGCTACCTAGTTGTGGTACTTTGTTACAACAGCCTTAGGAAACTAATACACCTTCATAAATGGAAAATTTACATTTCCAATTAAATGATGAGCTTCTCTTGCCACCCAGAACAAAATATTCAAAATGTCCCAAAGCAAACATCATCTTTCCAACCAAACCAGCTGTTGCTAAGGTCCCAATTTGTAAGGACTGCACCATTCTCTAGGCTTGTTACCTCATGCTCATCTCAGGCTGCCTTCTTCATTGCCTTTGGGGTCCAACTGACGGCCAATTCTATACACTCGAGTATCGCCAAAATATCATTTGATTGTCTTCTTTCCTCAAGGGCATCACTACCTAGCTTCCAGACCACACTAAGGACACTCTAGCTAATCTTCACACCTCCCATCTCGCCTAGCAGCCACCCATCCTGCTATCAGTTTTAATTTCTTATTATGATCAAGAACCTATAGTTACCTACAGCTAAACATAATCTCTTCAGCTTCCCATTCATGTCCTGAATTGGTCTGAATTATTAACTGGTTAAGTTAACATCTATTAACCATTCCTCCTTAATGTATGCCACAACAGTACATCAGTTTCATACCCTAAGAAAATTGCAAAAATTTATTACACTGGATCTGAAGTCATTGCAACAAATCACCTGTATAATATTAGAGTCCTATTACACAGCTCCTGGACTGACACCTGGCTACAGTTCAAACATATGTGTCCCTCAGTAGGGGAGACAGCAACAAAGACTCAGAAAAGGGAGCAGAGGAGGCAAGCAGCAGCCAGGTCTTAACAGTATCCTGGAGAATGTGCTCCACAAGCATGTCTATCCTTTGCTTGATGGCATGAGCCACTAAAATGAGTCTACTAACTTCCCCTCTTCTGTCTCTAGGCTTTCCAAGCAAACTTCTGCCAATTATTGGGCTTCTCACCAAGCTTAGCCTACAAGGAGAAAACACACAACAATTTAATTCTATTGCTCAATTATTTTTTAGTCTCTTTTAAGGTGGGGCTTTAGGCCTTGACTCACATTAACCCATCACCCATGGCACCAAATTGTGAGCTTATTTAAGCAGAAGGCCAGGCCCTGAATTGTGGGCATCAAGGTACCACCGGCCTGTGAAAAATCATCTGAAAAACCAGGGCTCTGACCAGGCATCTAACTGCAGGCTTTTTTCATAAGCAGCACTAATAAGTACACATCATGAATAAATACTTCACCTCTTTGTCACAGTATCTTCACAGTGAGTGTTTCTACCATAAAATGGCATTTATTAAAAAAAAGGCATAGAAGAGTGCACCATTGTTCCCAGGTGCAAGTAAAACACAAATCAAAAAAATCATTTTATACTCACTGAGTTTACATATGTAAATATTTAAATCAATGTAGGATGAATTTAACTTAGAATCTAAGAAATAAATGATTACTCACAAGTTAAGCACGTACACTAACTTCAGAAATTCTCTAGGGTCATGAACATTTTCAAAATAAAGAGTCAAACTTGTTTCTGACCCTTGTTATTTGGCTAATCTTTTAGTCTAAGAATAACAGAATTACATCTGCAGTAGCAATTATATAATCATGTGATCTGAAATGTTAACTGGTTAGGTTAATGCTTATTAACCTCTCCCCCTTAATGTACTCCACAGTATTATTACTGAGTAAGCAATCAGTACTTTAATTCCAACCAAGGCCCAATCTACAACTCTTCTTCAAAGTATTGTCATAATCCAAATTAGAATCATCTGTATCATAATCAGTACTTTTTACTGAGAATTTTACACTGCTCTCCACAGGGCTGATAATCCTGGAGACCAGTTTTTTACTGTGGGAATTCTCCCAGGGTTTTCCAGTTGTTAGCACTGAACAAGTAAAAATTATTTACATATAATTAACTCTTCTATATTTTTCCCTCCTTACCCACTGTCACTGAATCAGATTCACTATATCTGTGAAATCTGAGATGGGCGAAAATATACAAAGAATCAAAGGAAGGGTGAGGAGGGAAGAGTGGAGGGTGGAGGAGGATATCACCGAAACCCAACAGTCTCTGAGTGTTGATTACACTAATCATACCACAGAGAAAAGCCTCAAGGTCCAGCTCTTCTGGGATTAACAGTGTAAAGCCACCGACTGAGCACGTAATTGGCCCAGATTCAGAAGGACAGCAGTCAGGCTCCCAATGAAATTTAACAAAAGAAAAAGATGTTTTTCTCACCAGCCACTCACTCCACCCATTACAATCTGGGTGGCTACTGAGTATTTTTCTACCATAGGTCCGGAACTGTGGCCAAACACTCGATTCCACCAGTGGTGTCTTCTTGCATACTCAGTTAAATCCAACACTTCGTAAGAGTCATCATCACTTTCATATTCTTCAAAGCAAAAAATGAAAGCAACAAATTTACAGTCAACCGAAAGTTAAAAATGCCCTGTACATTTTCATCTGTTACGACTCATTGTTACATTTGGCATACAGCTAAAAACGCCCAGATGGAAACAAAGTTTCGTAAACCCAATCCCTGAGACGAGGGCCTTGAGAGTAAAGGGCCATGCATCTCCTTTCCAAAGGCCCAGAGACGGGCCTGGGTGCCGGGGCAACGTCAGTTACGCAGCAGAGCGGTCACCCCCGCACCCCAAATCTCAGTAGGGATAGGTCAGAGTTTCACAGCAGGGTCTCCCCCCAATCTCAGCGGGTCAGTTCAGAGTTTCACAGCATGAAAGGTCACCCCCAAATCTCAGGTTCAGGGTCAGTGCAGGGTCCGTTTTCATCAGTGGGAGAAAGAAGTGGGGGGTCCTCCACTGACGGAACCGGTTAGAGGCCCGACAAGAAGAAATGATTTCAAAACCAAGACTTAAAAAAAAACAACAACCAAAAAACGTTAGAAGACGGACAGGAACGGCCGGAGTTGAAGGTAAGGCAGGAGGTGGGGCTGTGTTGAGGGCGAGGGTCCGAGAGGGGAGAGCGAGTCTAGTCCGAAGTGGGTGCTCAAAGGGTTGCCTCAAGCAAACAGAGCCCCCAGGAACCCTGGGACAGAGGAAGGAAGACGCACCCCCGAGCCAAGGTCGAGAGCTGTGAGCCGTCTCTAAGATACTACTTCGGGCCCCGGCCGCTCACCTTGGGGAGGGGCGTTCCGGGTCGCCATGATACCGCCGGCGGCCAGTATTGAAGGTGGTCCCAACCCGCCCGCCTCTCCCCGCTACTTTAAGAACCGCTCTAGGCCCAGGTGGAAGTCTATGGTCTCTTTTTTTCCTCCTCCTCCTCCTTTTCCTCCAGGCGCGTAGTCCTGTCCCCGCCCCCTCCTCTAAGCGGAGGGCCTTCCGCGCAAGCGCAGGGCACAGGGGCGCGGGGAAGGGGAGAGGGGAGAGACAGGCTGGATACCAGCCCGCGAGGGTTTATGGGAATTGTAGTCCGTTGCCCTCCGCAAGCCTGGTTTCCCACCCCTCCCCCTCTAGAATTTCCAGAACCTGAATTTTGGTTATTTTGTTTTAAAGAGCCTCAGGGCTGGAGGGGAGGGGGCGTCACATGGTGGTTAAATCGAAAACCCGCTTGCTATTTGTAACACTATACCAGAAAGAGGCTTTTAAAAAGAGATAAGAGAAACCCTGTTTCAAACCACACTTTTCAAGCAGTCCAGGGCTCAACTAACGGATGGAAAATTTTTCTAACACGCTGCAGCTGGGAACTGGAACGTTTTCATCCTCTCCTTCTCCACGCGTTTCCTGCCAGGAACCCGAGGAGGAAGAGGGAGGCCTAAGAACTGACCTGACACGAGTTATTCAAGAGCACGTAATTTTTAAGCATCATTTTTATTATTTAAATCAGACAGGAACAAGGGCAAGTTCTTTACCCAGAAGCCCCACGAGATTCTGTTGAATGAAAAACCGTGTTGATTGCCAAGCAGCTAACTCAGGTTCACGTAAACCAACCCCCAAACTTGTTTTGAACTTGCATTGCACCCGCATTCGCTGTACAATTAAAACAGCCCTATCAGTATTACTATTCCGAGAATATGGAGATGAAGAAAAAACAAGAAATGCTGGTAGAGGTTGTATTATTTAAAATACTGACTTACATAATTGCACTTGGCTTTTCAAGTCCTGGTGCTCTAAATGCAAGGGTTGATTCAAGTTCCTCACCCTGTGCCCCCCCAAAATACAATTCTAAGACTGGCTGGAGATGCTAGTCTTCAATTTGTGTAAGATTACACGTTTCGGAAACAAAATAACTTTAAGGGACATAACTTCAGAGATCTTAACTGAAATATTTTTTCCAAGAGTTAACAGGTTTGAGTTCTTACACTCTTTACTCCCCATTGCCTACCCACTCCTAATGAGGTGCTAACGAATAAGAGAAACAGCAAATGATGGGCCACTGAAAGAGAAAAAAGGAGAAAAGAGAAATGAAAAATACAAACTGAAAGAGCAAAATTACAAATTGGAAGAGGGTTGACTGGGCCAATGACATCCAAATGACACTTTCATATACTTCTAGCAATATCTGCCAACTACAAAAAGAAGCCACTTTCCTGTCATGGAAATGGTATTTAGAATCAAACGATTATGGAGAAATGGGGAGAAAATAGAAACAAAACAGTGCTCTTAAGATGCCAAAGAATAGACCTTTGTATCCAAAATGCATCCAAAACCTGTCCAAAAATGAATTAAAAGGCAATCATTTCTCTAAAGGACTTCAGGGCTGAGAAGGAACTTTTTTTTTTTTTTTTTTTTTTATTATTTATTTATTTTTGGCTGTGCTGGGTCTTCGGTTCGTGCGAGGGCTTTCTCTAGTTGCGGCAAGTGGGGGCCACTCTTCATCGCGGTGCGGGGACCGCTCTTCATCGCGGTGCGCGGGCCTTTCACTATCGCGGCCCCTCCCGTTGCGGGGCACAGGCTCCAGACGCGCAGGCTCAGCAGCTGTGGCTCACGGGCCCAGCTGCTCCGTGGCATGTGGGATCTTCCCAGACCAGGGCTCGAACCCGTGTCCCCTGCATTAGCAGGCAGATTCTCAACCACTGCGCCACCAGGGAAGCCCGAGAAGGAACTTTTTAATGCTCTTCCCTTTTTTCTTGCGGTGATATGCCCTTGCCATTACCTCAAGGAAGTTGGTTGTATAATATACTTTTCTAGTGTGAGTTTTTTTTCTTTCCCAGTATCGAAAAAGCTGTCATTTTGTTGGCTCAATGACGAGTGGTTTAATGTGTAAATTGTGTACACAGGCTTTAAAAGGTGCTTTGATCCTCCTGATGGGTTCAAGGCGGGTGACTTTTTTTTTAATTCCCACTTTGAATAGTGGGGTTTTTTTTGTTTTTTGTTTTCTGTTTTTTTCAGTCAGCAGTAATAAACATTTTCATTGTGAACACTGATATCTTAACACTGGTACCAACTGTACCAAAACATAATTCATGTAGCCTCCAGCTTTTCAATGGGTAGTGTTCCAAAAGTTTATGAGTAACTTATTTGAAATAGAAAACATTTTCTGTTTACTCCATAATGAAACTGTAATGAAACTATTCCTTCCTGACCTCCACTTTTCCTCATTGTCTTTGGAAACCTCGTTTGTTAAAAACAATTTAGTCAGAATTGAGAAAACAAAAAGCAGACAAACAAACAGAAGAACAATTCAGTCCCTGGGCAATCTAACCTCCCCCATTGGCTACCACTAATCCCAACACAATGGACCCCACTCACCCCACATTTGCCCACTTAAAATGCTGTAAGTGACCTTTCAAAGCAGTGAGGTAATCAATTGCTGATGAGAAAAGTGTGGCAAAGTTGATGCTGCATGAACTAGCTTGTTGGAGTATAAACAGGTAGAAGGTTTAGTAATGTGTATCCACAATTTTAAAGATGCCACTTCAATAATCCCACTAAAGATCAGTGCCGAAAACTATTTAAAGAGTTCTTATGCATAAAGAGACTCATTGCAGGGTTGTTGTTTTGTTTTGTTTTGTTTTTCATAATGAAAAGGAATAGAAACAATAGGGAAAATGGAAAGTATCCAACGGTAGATGAATAGTTATGGAAATTATGGAATGTTATGTTTAAAAAGACTGTAATAACAGGAAAGTGCTTAAATGAAAAAATTGTTTACCAAATTGTATTTACAGTTTTATTGCAAGTGATTTATTCAAGTTCTGCTAAAAAAAAAGCATTAAGACTTGATAAACTGGAATGGATTATGTTGCAGACTTGATTCTAGCCTGCTGGCTGTTACTGAACACAAGTTCATGTGCCCAACACACAGTGAGGCCAAACAAACCAAGACATCAGAGTCTGGAGCAGAGAAAGGTTTATCGCAGGGCCAAGCAAGGAGAACAGGTGGCTTGTGCTCTAAAACCCCAAACTCCCCAATGGTCTTAGGGGAGAAGTTTTTATAGGCAAAAGTTACCTGAAGTTACCATCCTCCACCTGGGTGGGGGCGTTAGTTCCTGCAGAACTCAAAGGTATTGTTATGTATATTCCTTGAGGAGGAACCAGGACCCTGCCCCAAGTCTGCACTATTGTTTCTTGACCGCTCCTCCCTTATTTCTACATCCCCTTCCTTCGCTAATTAGCCAGCTGTTTGAATCTGCCCTTTGGAACTCAGGGAAGGTCAAGGAGGCTGAATGAAGCCTATTTCCTACAAACAAGAAATGGGGGACATGGAAAGGATTTGTACCAGGGAGGGCCCCACAGGATCCTGCTTGGTTTCAGAACTAAATGGTTTATAAGGTATTGTTACTGAACCAAACTTGGGTCTGCTCACCTGCACACAGTAAAGCCAATCAACTGACACCAGGTTGTGGCTGTAACAGGGAAGAACAAAATCTGACTCCGTGTTGGATCTGTTTCTTCTACTCTGACCTTTGCTTTCCGTTGCTTTTGTTCTATCTATAGCTATTGGCATATGTAATGGCCTGCCTCGAGAAACCCTTCCCCTCTGCCTGAATGTTAAACTAAAGTGCCTTTGTTCAGCTCACAGGGAAGCACCCTGACCCTGCCCACCTGTGAATGGCTGCAGAAAAGAAGAAATTAACATATCCCCTCCCCGAGGCTGGCCAAAACCAGGAGATGTTTTGCAAGACTTATGGCCTTTTTACTTTACTTCCTCACCTCCTTGTCTCCCGATTTATTGGCCTGTCATGCAGTGAGCAGAGCGAGCTTGGACTTGGTAACATGGTGAAGGAAAGTGCAGCATTTATTGTAAGGTACCATACAAGTAGTCCAAGACGGTTAATGCTCAAAAAGCCCAAACTCCCCAATGGGTCTCAGCAAAGCATTTTTAAAGGCAAGGTGAGGGAGGAGGAGTCCCAGGGTAAGTGATCAGCTCGTGCACAGCTCTCTGATTGGCTGATGGTGAGGTAACAGGGGTTAACATTATCAATCCTTAGGCACCAGTAGGTCTGGGGACTACATGCTCATGGTCATCAAGTAGTTAATTTCTTCCATTTGGTGGGGGTTTTTGCATCTGTAAAACAACTCCAGAAATGTGCAGCAGATACACAAGTAGTTAATTTCTTCCATTTGGTGGGGGGTTTTTGCATCTGGAAAACAACTCCAGAAATGTGCAGCAGATACTATTATCTAGGTACTTCAGACAGGGGCTAAAGCAGAGGATATGGGGGAGGGGTCTGTCCTGGGAAGGCACCGTAGGGGCCTGCTTGGTCACAGTAGTGATAAAAGAGTACTGGTTAGAAAAATAAGCAAAGATAGCCAGGAAAACGCTAAAAGGAAGAGCAATGAGAGAGGACTAGCCTGACCACACATGAAAATGTAATTTTTTTAAAGTTACTAATTAAAACAGTGTGATACTGGTGTATGAGCAGACAGACACACTAAGAGACTGAAATAGAAAGCCCAGAAATAAATACAATATATACCAGGGAATTCCCTGGCAGTCCAGTGGTTAGGACTTGGCACTTTCACTGCCAGGGCCCGGGTGCAATCCCTGGTCAGGGAACTAAGATCCTGCAAGCCGCATGGCATGGCCAAAACAAAAAACCCCAAAACAAAAACAATATATACCAGAATTGAGTATACAATAAAGGTGGAATCTCAAGTAGTCAGGTAAATATGAACTTTATTTTAAAAACTACTGTTGGAACAACTAAGGTGATATCTGACATCTGGAAAAACATACAGCTAAATCCATACCTTACAACATGTACCTGGATGAACTCCAAATGGCTCAAATACCTAGATGTAGAAATTAAAATAATAAAACTAATTGAAGAAAACTGGGCAAATTCCTTTATAACTTTGCAACAGGGATGACCTTTTATAAATGACTCAAAAATTGATAAATTTAACTATATAAAAGTTAAAACTTAAGCATAAAAAAACAAGCAAAATCAAAAGACAAATTACAAGCAGAATAATGTTTGCAATTCTTATCGAAGGCAAAGGACTAACCTCCCTAATATATAAAAGCTCCTTTAAAAGGGAATTTATAAAAGACCAACCACACCAATAGAACAGCAACAGACACATACACAATTCACAGAAAAAAGAAGTACAAATGGCCCTAAAACACACAAAATACTCTCAACAACAATTATAATAATTGGACATTATAATTCTCACTTAACAGATTAATTAAAATTCATAAGTATTACAACAGACTTGATATGTTCATGTGATGCGTTCACTTGTGTGTATAAACTTATTCACTGTAGCACTGTCTGAAATAGCAAAAGACTGAAAACAACCCATGTGTCCAGCCTTATTGGACTGCTTAATAGACCATAGTATATCTGCACAACCACAGCTGTAGTAAATAAGTAAATAAAAAAACAAGAACAAAGAATTTATCTATGTCCTGATTTGGAAAGTTCCCTAGGATATATTGTTAAAAGTAAAACAGAAAGATGCAGAAAAATGTGCTACCTTTTTCTTTTAAAAAACAGCTTTATTGAAATATAATTCATATATCATATAATTTACCCATTTAAAGTGTACAATTCAGTGTCTTTTAGTATATTACATTATTAATTTTTTAAATTGTAGTAAATACATACATATATAATTAAAATTTCCATTTAGCCATCTTAAGAATATAATTCAATGGCATTAATTACATTCACAAGGTTGTACAACTATCACCACTATGTATTTTTTTTTAACATCTTTATTGGAGTATATATAATTGCTTTACAATGTTGTATTAGTTTCTGCTGTATAACAAAGTGAATCAGCTATACATTTACATATATCCCCATATCCCCTCCTTCTTGTGCCTCCCTCCCACCCTTCCTATCCCACCCCTCTAGGTGGTCACAAAGCACTGAGCTGATCTCCCTGTGCTATGTGGCTGCTTCCCACTCGCTATCTGTTTTACATTTGGTAGTGTATATATGTCCATGCCACTCTCTCACTTCCTCCCAGCTTACCCTTCCCCCTCCTCATGTCCTCAAGTCCATTCTCTACGTCTGCGTCTTTATTCCTGTCCTGCCCCTAGGTTCTTCAGAACCACTTTATTTTTAGATTCCATATATATGTGTTAGCATATGGTATTTGTTTTTCTCTTTCTGACTTACTTCACTCTGTATGACAGACTCTAGGTCCATCCACCTCACTACAAATAACTCAGTTTCGTTTCTTTTCATGGCTGAGTAATATTCCATTGTATATGTGTACCACTTCTTTATCCATTCATCTGCTGATGGACACTTAGGTTGCTTCCATGTCCTGGCTATTGTAAATCACCACTACGTATTTCCAAAACTTTTTCATCACCCCAAACAGAAACTCTGTAATCATCAAACAATAATTTCTCATTCCTCCTCCCCCCAGTCCCTGGTTACCTCTATTCTATTTTCTGTCTCTATGAATTTGCCTATTCTAGGTACCTCATAAGTGGAGTCATATAATATTTGACCTTTTGTATCTGGTTTATTTCACTTAGCAAAGTGTTTTCTACGTTTATCCATGTTGTAGCATATATCAGAACTTCATTTCTTTGCATAGCTGAATAATATTCCATTGTATGGATATACTTGACTTCTCCTCTCAAGCTATAAAGGTCCTAGATGTCACCTTCTTCCAAGATAAGGCTGTTTCTTATACATAGAAAATCTGTTGTTTAGTGTAACCACCTTGATTTTTTTTTAATTTTTAAAAAATTTATTTTATTATATTTTTTTATTTTTGGCTGCATTGGGTCTTCATTGCTGTGCACAGGCTTTCTCTAGTTGTGGTGAGCGGGGACTACTCTTCATTGTGGTGCACGGATTTCTCATTGCAGTGGCTTCTCTTGTTGCGGAGCAAGGCTCCAGGCATGCGGGCTTCAGTAGTTGTGGCACACAGGCTCAGTAGTTGTGGCCCACAGGCTCTAGAGCACAGGCTCAGTAGTTGTGGTGCACGGGCTTAGTTGCTCCGCGGCTTGTGAGATCTTCCCAGACCAGTGATGGAACCTGTGTGCCCTGCATTGACAGGTGGATTCTTAACCACTGTGCCACCCGGGAAGTCCCTGTAGCCCCCTTTATTAATTGATTATTTTGGCTAGATTTTCTGGATAACTTGCTGCAGCTTCTACATCAGCACTTGGTTTTTCACCTTGCACTTTTATGTAATGGAGATGGTGTCATTCCTTAAACTTCATGAACCAACCTCTGCTAGCTTCAAACTTTTCTTCTGCAGCTTCTTCACCCCCTGTCAGCTTTGTAGAATTGAAGAGAGTTAGGGCCTTGCTCTGGTTTAGGCTTTAGCTTGAGGGACTGTTGTGGCTGGTTTTATCTTCTATCCAGACCATTGAAGCTTTCTCCATATCAGCAATAAGGCTGTTTAGCTTTATTATCATTTGTATATTCACTGGAGTAGCACTTTTAATTTCCTTCAAGAACTTTTCATTTGTATTCACAACTTGGCTAACTGTTTGGTGCAAGAGGCCTACCTTTTGGCGTATCTCATGCCTTCCTCACTAAGCTTAATCATTTCTAGCTTTTGATTTAAAGTGAGAGTCGTGGGACTCTTCATTTCACTTAAACACTTAGAGGCCATTGTAGGATTATTAATTGTCCCTATTTCAATATTGTTGTGTCTCAGTTAATAGGGAGGCTCAAGATGAGGGAGACAGATGGGGGAACGGCTGGTTGATGGAACAGTCAGAACACACACAACAATTATAGATTAAGTTCATCATTGATTTGTGGCTCCCCAAAGCAGTTGCAATAGTAACATCAAAGATCACTGTTCACAGATCACCATAACAAACATAATAATAATGAAAAAGTTTGAAATATTGTGAGAATTATCAAAATGTGACATGGAGACATGAAGTGAGCAAATGCTGTTAGAAAAATGGCACCAACAGACTTGCTCGAGGCAGGGTTGCCACAAATTTTCAATTTTTTAAAAAACGCAACAACTGAGAAGCAGAATTAAGCAAAGCACAATAAAACAAGCTATGCCTGTATTTCTAGTAGTTTTTTATTTTATTTTATTTTATTTTTTTTAATTTTTTTTTAAATTTTTAATTTTTTTAATGCTATTCTTGTCTGCTTACATTCTTTTTATGTATGTATGTATGTATGTATGTATGGCTTTGTTGGGTCTTCGTTTCTGTGCGAGGGCTTTCTCTAGTTGTGGCAAGCGGGGGCCACTCTTCATCGCGGTGTGCGGGCCTCTCACTATCGCGGCCTCTCGTTGCCGAGCACAGGCTCCAGACGCGCAGGCTCAGTAATTGTGGCTCACGAGCCGAGTTGCTCCGCGGCATGTGGGATCTTCCCAGACCAGGGCTCGAACCCGCGTCCCCTGCATTGGCAGGCAGATTCTCAACCACTGCGCCACCAGGGAAGCCCTCTAGTAGTTTTAATTACATATACTAATTAGAATTCTTAACCCTTAGAAACCTTAATTGATAGTGAAAACTAAGTAAGCACTTGTGAACTATCTGTTACACCAGCATTCTCTATATTGGCAAATTTACAGATACATTTCATAATTTCTAGAAGCATGTTCTTCCTCATAGTAAATTTTTCAATGAGTTACAAAACATGTTTACTGAAAAACCCAAATATCGTTCATTCCTTTGTAAAAAGTCAAAAGTAGATAAACCTTTGTTCAGTAATTAATATTTCAATATTTAATCTTATTTAGAGATAATCTGTATACTCAATGACCATCCATCATTTAACTTAACTTAGTCTCGCTCTAAGGTTTCAAGTTACCAAAAAGATTTTAGAAACTATTTTTAAGTAGACATACCATAAAACATAATTGTTGTAGAAAAGTTAATTTATAAACTTTTATCTTAATTACATTCATTTAATTCACTTGTTCTTAACAATTATGTTTAGATTACTCATAAAATTTTCATGAGACATTGAACAGATAACCATCATCTTAAGTTTTTTAGTTTCTTGCTAATGAATTCTCTAACAGGGATAACACGAACTTATTTTATTAGTGAACTTGGGTAGAATAAAAGTTCTGTGTCTGCATTATATTAAATGCTGATAACTCTGAAGACATGCCTATTTTAATCAAATCAACAAACTTAAACCAGCTTTTATTTACTTAAGATTGTCCCAGATCACATGAACTTGAAAAACATTTGGGTTAGTTTCTATATTTTTGAGAGTTTTAGGCATACTTAATTTATATAAGTATTTCTTTTTCTTTAAGCCAATTAAATAAAGTTCACAAATTAAATTTGGCAATACCATCCAGAGGTGGAAAAATCACACATCTATAACATATCTGTCTGTCTATCTATCTATCTGTCTATCTATCTATCTGACATACAGAAACATAAAGACAGATGCAAACAGAGATGTTATAGCTTTTGCTGTAAAATTTTAGCCATTAGACACGTACAACAATGCAAAACTCACTAGTTTATAAAAGAACAGTTGGGTCCGAATTGTGTTTTTGGCAGATGGCATAAGTTAAAGTTACCTGCTCAGATGGCTAAAGTTTTTTACTAATATTGATGGAGAAGACATTTAAGATTTTCATTCCCTGGTATCCAAATAGCCCCTCTTTTTTTCTTTTCTTTTCTTTTCTTTCTTTTTTTTTCTTTCCCCTTCTTATAAGAATTACCTCCCTGTAGTTGGCACTTCCAAGAGATGGCTCTGGGTTCCTAGAGAAGACAAGGTAGAATATTTACATCTCAAAGGCACAGAAGAAGGATGTAACTTTCTCCAAGAAGGATTTTGTTTCCAAAGTCCAGATCTTTTATAATATCTACAAGCCTTTTGAGATGAATAGGGGAGGTTTTGGGGTTGGTAAAAAGGATAGATGGGCTTTAAATTGCTTTTAGAGCTGCATTTCTGTTCTTATACTCAATTAGTAAGACAAGAAGAGTTGTTTTTAATTCCTCAAAGAATTGGATTGCAATCTGAGTGATATAAGGGGCTGACCCAACTACATTCTCTTCAATTTGCTTCTTTACATCAGGGAGATTTCCAACTAAGATGGAAATCAAAAGATTCCTATCTTAGGGACTTCCCTGGTGGTGCAGTGGTTAAGTATCCTCCTGCAGGGGGCATGGGTTTGATCCCTGGTCCAGGAAGTTCCCACATGCTGTGGAGCAACTAAGCCTGTGCGCCACAACTACTGAGCCTGCGCTCTAGAGCTCATGAGCCACAACTACTGAGCTCATGCGCCGCAACTACTGAAGCCTGTGCACCCTAGGGCCCGTGTGCCATAACTACTGAGCTCACATGCTGCACCTACTGAAGCCCACGTGCCTAGAGAAGCCACCGCAATGAGAAGCCCGCACACCACAATGAAGAGTAGTCCCTGCTTGCCGCAACTAGAGAAAGCCCGCATGCAGCAACAAAGACAAAAAAAAAGATTCCTGTCTTAATCAACCAGTATGTAATTTTCTGGTCTACCTATCTTAGGGTAGAAGGTCTAAAAAAACAGTTCCTATCAAACTCCGAATATCAGCTTCCAATATGGCCAACTTCTGACCATAGAGTACTTAAAAAAAATTCTATCAAACATCTTATCACTTTCAGTCAGGACAAACAGTAAATACCCCTGGAAGTGTTGAACAACTTTTTTTTTTCCTTTTTCTTTTAAACCAAAGGCATATCTATCAAATGACTCAAAACCAAAACCAATTAGCCCTTTATGACTTACCCATGGATGCAAGAGGTGTCCCTACCCCATAGAGAGCGCAAAAGATACTATCCTCCCAAGATCTAGGGCCATGCCCAAAGACAACCAAAAGAAAGATACAGACAATTCCCCTGAGAGCTGGCAAGTCAGTAACATGCTAGCTGCCAATGGGGTGCAACCCACATTCTGTCTGGCCATATTTTCAGTGCCCGCAACCTGACAGTTGAGCCACCTGCATATGCAGAACCAAAAATCTCCATGCCCTGGGCAGGCAGAAAGCTAAGCCAAGTTCTCAGAACATACAATGAGAAAAACCGGAGAACGGTGGCTGTCTCTGGGAGGGAAAAGCTCAATAACTAATAGGTACCCCAAAACCAAATTTTAACCAGCATCACAATCCAAAGAACTAAGTCTTACAAATGCTTTTCTCCTGCTCATCTGAATTTGGAGAGGAAGGGACAACATGAAATTTTTACCTTTCTCTCTTGACTGGGAACTACAGACAGAGAGCTGACTTTGGTAAGAATTCTTACCCTTCACTGGCTTCTTCCAGTTTTCCAGGATTCCATCTGCAGGCTCTGAAGCAAGTAGTGTATCTCAGTGGGTCCCATCTGGGTTGCCAAAACCGTGGGGGGAGGGGCGGGATAATTTTTCTCTAGCACTCTAGGTTCTTGTGTGAGACCCCCTGTAATAAAAAGATTAACAGGAGAAAAAGAGAAGTTTAATAAGATGTATATACCTCAAGTACACATGGGAGATACCCAGGAAAACTGAGTAAAATCCCCCAAAATGGCCTAAGCCATCACCTTAAATACCATCTCCAGCTAAAGACAAAGGAAAGATGTTGTGGACTGGGAAGGTCAGTTATGGGAAGTTATCAGGAAAAGCACAGTAAACAAGGGGAAGTTTGTTATGCAGATTCAAGTCAGGTGCCTCCTCCACTGAGTTTCTTGTGATTTAGAGTCACCCTTCTCTTTTAGGTACAGAGAGGAAGATACCCCTACAAATGGAGATTTCCCTTATAAATGTAAATTTCCCTTAAAAAAGGGTAAATTCTACTCTGCTTTCAGAGTTTCTCCTGTGTCTGCAGCCTCTCAAAAATAATCAGATGAAAATAATCTTTAGGCCAAAGAGGCATATTTTGAAGTGGTGTATTCTGCTTTTCTTCAACACTAATAAAAGCTGTTGAGGATGAGGAACAGGGTAGGTAGACATGGGAAGTAAGACTTCTCATTAGGTATACCTTTTTATATTGTTTTTAATGTTTGACCATTTTAAATTTATTGCCAAAGCAAAAAATTCAAGTCTTATGATGTTCTAAAGTTACTAACAACAAGAGACCCATTAATAAGGTAGAAACCTACATATGGGGAAGGGTGAAGGGGCAAAGTAGACATGACTAATAAGTTATCCACTCTGCAGTTAGTGAACTATTTCTACAAGTCCAAACTGAGTAAAGAATAATTTAGTTACTTAATTCATTCTTTAAAACCATGTTTATTAAGTTTTTCCTTTATGCAAAGGAAGGAATGTCAAATTATGCTGATTATTTTTTACCTCTAATGTTAATATTAAAATAATGATAGTTGTAAATAGCACACAGCATTGCTAAAAATATTGTTAGAAAAAAAATTCAACCAAGTAAATTTGAAGATCTAATTTGTCTTATTTAATGATTCATCCCACTTAGCAAACAGAAGTACACTCAGAGGGGTTGTACAAAATGGGAGGTTTTTATAGGAAGAAAGGTGGGGCAAGGGAGCTATTAGCAAAAGAAAAGAAAGGATTATATTTAGGGCAGGACCTCAACTTTTGGGGAAAAGGGAATTGCAAGGGTTTTATCATGCAGATTGCCTCTTCTTCCTCTGGGGGATGGAGAGGGCCCAGCTGGCAGATTACCTCATTGGTGCTGACCAGAAAATTACATACTGGTTGATTAAGATTACATTTGTGGTGAAGGTGGAAATGGCAATTAGTTTAGGTATTAAATCTAGGTTTGGTTTCATGGGCTTTAGTACAAGTGATGCCATTTTGGACCTATGGTTTTTCTCTTTAACAATGCTATCTTGCTCTTTTTCAAATTATAGTATCCCTGGATGTAAAATAAAATAATCTCCATAGGAGAACAGTGGTTGAAGAAAGTCAATTGCACGAGGAAACAAATGAAATAAAAAATAAAGCCAAATTTCCCTGGTTCTGTCTGGAGTAGATAGCCATGCTGGAGAAATTAAACTCACACTGTCTCATACCTCCTTCCAAAAATGTCGGGTTTTAATGGCCCAGGAGCAGGAAAAGGAGACTGGGAAGCCATCTTCTTTTATTGTAACCAGAAAGGCCGAGAGCAAGAGAGAAATCATTCATTTTTCAAAGAAAAGCACAGAAGAAAAAGACAAGGTTCATAATAATGTCACCCAATCATTTAACAAAAGGAAAATGAAAGCAGCACTCTTCTCAGATCAGTAAACATGCTATTGTTAAAGAGTATAAAGAAGAGAACATTTTTCACATGAGTCAGAGATGGTGGAGTAAGGAAATAACTCTCAATCAGATATGAATCCTTAAAGTCATAGACAAAATTTGCTGCAGCACCTGGCTAATCAGAGGCTATACAAAGCTTGTTTGTGGGTCCCGGGAAAACTCCGTCTGTGGCTTATCTTTTCTGGCTAGTTTCTCTATAACTCAACACACTTCCTCAGGGAACTAAAAGCAAGCATGTGACCAGCACAGTCAGCCCTGAGTATATCAGGAGACAGGAAAGCTGCCAACAGCCCCATTCACTGATGTCAGTCTTCCTGCCCATAAGCAGATTTCAAAATAACATTTCTCACTCCAGAATATCTAGTGCATTCTGACAGTTCATGGAGCGGTGGAAGCGGGTCTGTTCTTTGAGGGTGTTTTGAGAGTACATCTCTTGCACTGAGTTTTGAGACCCTACATTCAATGGAGAAACATCCAGAACATCAGACCATTAAAAACAAACATACAAGACAAAACAAAAAAAAGACCAGCCTTTTCAGCAATCTGCTATGCCATAATCACCTGGCTGTGTCTCCAGGGCTAGGAGCTAAATGGGATCATACCCCACCCGGGGCAGGCAGCCAATTCATTTCCTCTGGATTTGAACCCTTCCCCAAATTAGAGCGCGCACATGCGTGCGTGTGTGCGTGCGTGCGTGTGTGTGTGTGTGTGTTTTTAAGCCATTGTCATCTGCACTGGGAAAACGAAGTATTAAGAAGGAAGTTTGTCTAAAGACCGATATAAACTCAGAGTCTTTGTTTCACCTATAGTTGGATCCAGATAGTCCACAAATGGAGGTGGGGGAAGGTGGGAGGGTGGGAGGAGGAAGTTGAGCTATGCAGGTTTAGTCTCTCAGTTTGAAAAGTCATATTGGAGGAAATGCAGATCCCTCAATTCTATAAGGTGCAGTTAGTAGAGTTCATTTCTATCTTCTCATACTCATAATTATTCTAGCATTAGATGAGTTTTGAAAATCATTGCAAGCATTAAAAAAATATCTAACTTAGTGCCACTATGCTTTACTTTCTTATAACAAGGTAGTTAGCAGCTTGTTTTTTAACAGATACTCTACTTTCCTGGTGGGGCAGCTTTGTTTCTTTTTGCATAAAAAAGATTTCAAATATTGACATGCAAGGTATCATTCTTGTTATCATTGAAAAGTGAAAAAGATAAACATACCAATCTTCTGATTTTAAAAAGCTATTTTAAAGCAATTTTAGAGTTGTTTTAAAACCATTTTGAAGCTATTGGATAGGATTTAAATGACTGGGTGAAATGGGATTTTTATCTTATTTATGATTTTCTCTGTTTCCAAATTTTCTATGACATTTTTAAAAAAATTTAAAGCAAAGTTTATGTTCCTATAATTTAACAGTTATACAAGGATTGTTGGAAAGAACAGCAATTCCCCAGTCCCACAAGCCCGTATCTCCAGAGGCAACAATTTTCAACTCTTTTAACTGACTGTATTTACCCAAATATCTCCAAATATTCTTGATTTTGTAGTTTCAGGCCCTACCTATTGACTTCCCTCTATAGTAAAAGAGGATTTACCTCTTTCATACAGGCATGACTCCCATTCCACTTATGGCCATTCTGTCAATATAGTCACATTGTCATTTTGGCTAGATCAATTAGGTATTTACACCCTTATGACGATATAAGTCCTGCTGACCACTGAACATGTTGTTTTGTATACAGAAAATTATATTTTTTGCTTTACAATTTGAAGGAAAAAAAATAATTTACACTGGCCACTTTGGAAATGTAGGTAGTTCATCTGTATACTGTGAACTCAAAGACTGGGAATTTGAGAGAGCTTTTTGTCTGACCATCCATCCGGCACTCAGTACATAGCTGTAGAACGAATGATTAAACACAGGCCTTCAAGTGACAAGTTCAGTCTGTTCAAGACACTGATTATTTGACCAAGGTACGCTATGTGAACAAGCCATTTGAAATCATCGAAATGGTCTTTACTGACATTACAGCTGTGTCAAAGACTTTTTTTGTTGTAATCACATTCCTTGTTTCCCAAACTCATGTGGGCAACTTTCCCCTCACCAGAGAGCATATTTCAGTATGGAAAAGCAGGCTTCTAGTTTTTTACATACTGCTCATTTCTTCCCACATAGTGCCAAAACACCACGTGATTGAATCACACACAGAGCTTTTGATTTTCTTGCAACGCAGCCGAACTCTGGTGGTTTGGTTGTTTGCCACGGATTCTTTTCTACACATACAGGAGGGTGTGGATTGGCATCAGGTTGAACCTGCTCCAGGTACACCCCTCCCACTTTGCTAGGCTACATCGTGGCTCATCAAATAACCACTGGTGAACAAAACCTCTCTCCTCCTATAGTATGACTTATCAGTTAGAACCCGAGCAAGCTGTCAGGCAGCCCTTCCTCTTCCTATATGTGCTGCATATTTGCTAAGCACTGAGTCATACTTGACACTTCAGTGGTTTTACCTCACTGTAAAGCAAAATACCAACCTAGTACGTGATATTATTTTTACCAGTAGCAAATCTGCTTTTTCTTCGAGCATCATATGTATCATCAGTTTTGAACTGGCTTTTATAAGCTTCCAGAAGTAATGTGATTTATGTGTGTGTTGGCCACAAGAAGGGCAACTTTGAACTGTGCCCCTTTAGGTTGGTCTTTTCTCTATCTTGAGGTATAAAATTCGTAATTTACATAATGGGAAGCATTATTTTATGTTTGCTTTTTTTTTTTTTAAAGTTGTTTTTTTTGTTTTTGTTTTTTAATTTTATTTATTTATTTTATTTATGGCTGTGTTGGGTCCTCGTTTCTGCGCGAGGGCTTTCCCCAGTTGTGGCAAGCGGGGGCCACTCTTCATCGCGATGCGCGGGCCTCTCACTATCGCGGCCTCTCTTGTTGCGGAGCACAGGCTCCAGACGTGCAGGCTCAGTAATTGTGGCTCACGGGCCCAGTCGCTCCGTGACATGTGGGATCTTCCCAGACCAGGACTCAAACCCGTGTGCCCTGCATTGGCAGGCAGATTCTCAACCACTGCGCCACCAGGGAAGCCCTTTATGTTTGCTTTGAAGAAACACAATAAATTTACCGGGGAGGTCACTCTGATTTGAAAGATCCAAGAGTTTCAATGTCTTCATCCCACTATTTAACAAAGTTACATAATAGACTGTGTCCTGGGAAGGTTTAAACAGATCACAGGTCCAATAAAATCCAGTTTTCAGATATTGCTCATTATAGTTCCAAATCAAACTTTTCTTTTTCAACGACTTGTCAGAAATCATCACTAACAGGTTCACTTGTACTGGCATTTACAGACTCACAGTAAAAATTAAATTGGAGCTTGTTGATTATATTTATGACATTATTTTAAGTTGGAGCATTTATATCACTATTTTCATCGAACCACTTGTGAGTCATTGACCCATTTATATGAACTGTGGATCAATATAACAATATAACAGTAACTGTGAAAAAATGCAAAATTAACAAATGTACTCAACAGCTTGGGAACAATGCGAGATAATATTAGCCAAGCCCCAAAATGCTGTTAACTTAATGTCAGCAGTGATGAACCAGCTAAAATGGTACTTGCAGAATATGTTTATCCAAAGATATACAACTTCAGAAACTGAAAGGAAGCATGCCTGAAGCCAGACTTAGGGACTGGGTCCACACCACTGGTTAGTGGGAGAATGAGCACACTATGAGTACAGTAAAGGACCTAGACCCTTCGGCTACCTGCTCCTTGTGTTAAGGTCTAGTTTTTCCCCACTGCTTCATCTAACAGCCGTTCATCACAATGTTAACAACTGTCAAGCCAACATGGTACCTTAAACATTGCTGAAAAGTTAACCTTTTGGAAGGATCTGCTCAGACATCTTCCCTACTCACCACTCTTCCATCCCCCACCTATACTAAAAAGGCAATGCTCATTAAGAAAATGCAGTTGACTGGAGATTATCATACTAAGTGAAGTAAGTCAGACAAAGACAAATATCATATGATATCACTTATTTGTGAAATCTAAAAAAATGATACAAATGAACTTATTTACAAAACAGAAACAGACTCACAGACATAGAAAATAAACTTATGGTTACCCAAGGGGAAAGGTGGGAGGGAGGGACAAATTAGGAATTTGGGAGTAACATATACACACTACTATATATAAAATAAACAACAGGGACCTACTGTATAGCACAGGGAACTATACTCAATATTTTGCAATAAACTATAACGGAAAAGAATCTGAAAAAGAATGGATATATGTATGTATAACTGAATCACTTTGCTGTACACCTGAAACTAACACAACATTGTAAATCACCTATACTTCAATAAAAATAAATTTAAAAAAGAAAGAAAGAAAATGCAGTTGACCCTTGAACAATACCGGTTGGAACTGCATGGATCCACTTATAGGGTGACATTTTTCAGTGGTAAATACTACAGTACTACACTGTCTGTGGTTGGTTGAATCCCTAGATGTGGAGGAACCTTGGATATGGAGGGCCAACTGTAAATTGTATGAGGGTTAACCCCTGCTGTTGTTCAAGGGTCACCTGTGATAGGATCACTGTGAAAATAACAATTAACCTCACATTTCAAATCTGATGAAAGTGGATGAACAAAATTGTTTCAGAACTTTTTCCTCTGAAGCCACCTCCACGTCCACAGACCCACTCCCCCTCCCTCCTCACCCCGTTGTTCCACAGGGATCTTCAGTGGCCTACAATGCACAGCTTTAGAAGCATTGCACTATAGTGCTTTAGTTTTTACTTTTCTCATTTTCCTTTTCTTCTTTTTTTTCCCTAAGTTAAGGTAGACAATATAGATCATAATGAGATATGTGAAGAGACTATTAGAAGATTTAGGAAGGTTCTCTTTGAGGGAAAAGAGGAAGTTAGTGAGCAGCATGTCAAGGGATTATGGAGCTGAGAGGAATGATGCTTATAGAGTATACCCATGCCCTCTATCTATTTCCCAATCACAAGTGATAGAAGGACCTCAGAGGTAACTCAGTTCCATCTCATTTTATAGATGAAGAACCCAGTTTCAGAGGATTTTTTAAAGTCATGCGATAAATGTCATAGATTGTTACATTAATGGCCCCCAATGAATCACATCTCCTGATACCCAGGTTCTAGTATAGTCTCCTCCTGCACTTACTCTGGGTTTGATCAGGTGACTTGCTTCAATCAATTGGACATTAGCAAATGTGACACAAGCAGAGGCTTGATCAGCCTTCATGGACTGGGGCATGCTTTCTTGGAACCCTGATACCCCTGTGCTGAATCATCATGCTGTGAAGAAGCTGGGATGAAAGGCCACATGGAGGTGAGTCCAGGAGCTCTCGTCCACAGCCCACAGCAAGGACCTGACATGTAAATGAGGCCATCTTGGACACGGCAGCCCCAGTTGAGCCTTTAGTTGACGGCAATAGCATGAGTGACTCAGGACATACCAACGGAAGAACTGACCGGCTAACCCACTGAATCAGGAGCAATAATACATCATTATTATCTTAATCCAGTAAATTTGGGGCACTTTGCTTCCCAGCGATAGATAGCTGACACAGTGAGTTACTGGCATAGTGAAGACAAGACCCAAAGCCACTTCAGAGAACATAAACTCGGAATTCAGACAAACTTGTGTTCAACCCTAGTTCATTCACTTACTAGCTATATGACCTTGGGTAAGTTTCGGAAATTTTCTGAAGCCTCAGTTGTTCCTTCCATAAAATGGGAATAATTATAACTACCTGATGGCATTTTCATGAGGATTAAAAGCATTTACCAGCTTACGTGTGTAGGGGAGGGGAAAAAAGTTTAGTGATTAGTAACTCCAAGGGATAGCTATAGCATCTTAACAAAGAACAATTAAATTTGTAGAGAAGGGACAAGACAAAGGAAAAGAGTTTTATGCTTCCAAGGGCAGCAAACTGTGGGAAGGTAAATATACGGGGGAAACTAATGGAAGATAAGGGTTGTTTCCATCAGGTTTGTTGTGTAGATTCCTCTCAGTGTAATCTCTGGGCTGATAAGCGGCTTCATTGAAGGTGATTGAGAGACAGAGCCTGCTTTTAGGCAAATGAAGGGGAGGGCAGAGAGCTTTTTTTCCCCAGGCATCTGATGTTTCTCAACTGCCTTCAGCTCAAAATTATCCTTATGCCAACATGGCATATTTTGGGGTGGCATAATGTGATCCCCTACATGTGTATTATGCTTAGAACAGTGCCTGGCACATAGTAAGTATCCAATTCACACCTGTGAGTATTAGTATTAGAGTATTAGTATTAGTAATCACCCTTGTAAGGTACATGGCACATAAATAATAATAAATACATGGTGGTTATCATTACTTCTCTTCTGAACTTTTTCGGTACTCTTCTTGTTTCTATCTCTTGTGCAACTGTTATCATTATGTTGCCATTTGTTATGTACATCCTCTCCTTGCTAGATTATAAATTTGTTTAGGGCAGGCTGTGTCTCACTCACGTTTGTGTAGACCCTCCATATTGATGTGTTAAATGACTACGTGCTTGTAAAATAGGCCATTGATCATAACATTACAGTTTCTGTGGCCAAACACTATTATACTGTGAGCAAATAGGTTTTAACAGCAGCCTTCCCTACAAGAGAACACAATAGGATCTGGCCTTCTTCTAATGCAATACAAAATACGCACTTAATTAAGTAGATGTTTACTGATATCACTAGCTGATCCAACCAACAGTTGTCTTCCTTCATCAGAGAAGTATAAATTTATTAATTTTCCCTTTTTGTGGCAGTGGAGCTATATTCTAACTATAATGTGGTTTGATGCTTTTTATATTTCTGTCTAATCCAATTTCTATAAGAAATACTTCAAATATGGATAGGTAAAAATGTATTTCTCTTTCCCCCCCCCAAAAAAAAAAGATTATACTAGCATACTAATGAAGATAAGTTGAAAAACAGTAGAATTTTAAATCAGAACCGACATTGTATGTCATGCTGTTTTGCTTCTAATGCAACAAGATGTTTTGTGTTTTCAATAAGCGCAGACTGCATAGTGACAACAGATGTAGTAAACATAGAAAATACAAAGATACATTTTGTCATCGTGAGTTTCAGACAGTAAACAAATTAAAAGACTCCTATATTTGACTCCTGAGAAGGCAATAGTAATACTTTGCTTATTAGGTTAAAGAATTTTATTCCTATCCAAAGGAAAAATGAATTTAAAACTCAAATACAATGACAAAACTCATATAAAATTGATTCTACACTCTATGCGAGTACATGTAGAAATGTACACATAGCTATAACTACAACCCCAGCAGCAGCTGCAAGATCTGGGAGTCAAGGGACTGGAAAGAATTATAGAAACCCATCCAAAATAAAGGTTGCTTTACAGGGTCACCCACTGAAAGATTGTTTATTTAACTCTACAGCAATTAAAACAAAAACAGAAACAGAGATGGCCCCTGTCCTGAGGGGATTAGAGTCTGAAAAAATGTAAGCAGAGATGTCTCAGGTATTATTAATAAGCTATGTCAAAAATTAAACTAAGGTGCTCGCTTCGGCAGCACATATACTAAAATTGGAACGATACAGAGAAGATTAGCATGGCCCCTGCGTAAGGATGACACGCAAATTTGTGAAGCGTTCCATATTTTTGCACATATATACAATGGAATATTACTCAGCCATAAAAAGGAACAAAACTGAGTTATTTGTAGTGAGGTGGATGGACCTAGAGACTGTCATACAGAGTGAAGTAAGTCAGAAAGAGAAAAACAAATACCGTATGCTAACACATATATATGGAATCTAAAAAAAAAAAAAATGGTCATGAAGAACCTAGGGGCAAGACAGGAATAAAGATGCAGACCTACTAAAGAATGGACTTGAGGATACGGGGAGGGGGAACGGTAAGCTGGGACAAAGTGAGAGAGTGACATGGACATATATACACTACCAAATGTAAAATAGATAGCTAGTGGGAAGCAGCTGCATAGCACAGGGAGATCAGCTCGGTGCTTTGTGTCCACCTAGAGGGGTGGGATAGGGAGGGGGACGCAAGAGGGAAGAGATATGGGAACATATGTATATGTATAACTGATTCACTTTGTTATAAAGCAGAAACTAACACACCATTGTAAAGCAATTATACTCCAATAAAGATGTTAAGAAAAAAATAGCTAGTGGGAAGCAGCCGCATAGCACAGAGAGATCAGCTTGGTGCTTTGTGACCACCTAGAGGGGTGGGATAGGGAGGGTGGGAGGGAGGGAGATGCAAGAGGGAAGAGATATGGGGACATATGTATATGTATAACTGATTCACTTTGTTATAAAGCAGAAACTGACACACCGTTGTAAAGCAATTATACTCTAGTAAAGATGTTAAAAAAAAAATTAAACTAAGAAACTTCTATCATTTTAGATTTACATAAATGGTATCACACTGTACATATTGTGCAACTGGCATTTTTCTCTCAATATTATATGTTTGAGATACATCTATACACTCCATTGTACAAGTACACTACATTTGTTTATCCACTCCATTATTGATGGACATTTAATTGGTTTATGTGTCTCTTCTTAACTCTGCAATCACTAATGTCAGGAGCTAGAAATCAACCACAGTTTATTCACACCTGAGAAATCTGTAATGTTAGAAAACAGAGCTTTTTATTCCCCCAGAGAGCCAGTGGTCACATACTGCCCAGCAAGCTACTGCATATCCCGGTGTTTGTGTGAAGAGTTTCTCTAGATTATAGCACTAGAAGTCAAATTTTTGAATCTTAAAATACTAACGTTTTAAATTTTATTATATGTTGTCAAATTGTCCTGGAAAGTGTTTGTACCATTTTATCTTCCCACCACCAGTGTAAAAGTTTATTTTTTCCAAATTCTCACCAACATTTGGTATTTATTTTTGTCAAACTAATGGGTCTGAAATGGTATCATTGTTTGGCTTTTGTTTGTTATTAACTGCCTTATTGAGATATAAGTGACATAATAGATTGCATTATGTAAAGTGTATAAATTGATGTTTTCATTGATAAGTGATGGCACTCATAAAACCATTGCTGTATCGTGACAAGCAATAATGAACATATCTATCATCATTGAACATTTCCTTGTGCTTCTTTGTTATCCTTCCATTTCTCTTACCCTGCCCCAAGCCTCAGTCAATCACTGGTCTACTTGATATCACTATTGATTAGTTTGCATTTTCTAGAATTTATATAAATAGAATTATACAGTATGTACTCTTTTTTTATCTAGCTTCTTTCACTCAGCATAGTTATTTTGAGGTTCATTCATGTTGCTTATAATTCATTTCTTCTTATTACTAACTAGTATTTCATTTTATGGTTATACTAATTGGTTTATCCATTCACATGTTCACTGATAATTGGGTTGTTTCTAGCTTTTGGCTTTTACAAATAAAGCATTTATGCACAAGTCTTTGTGTGTACATAAGCTTTCATTTCTCTTGGGTAAATACCTAAGAATGGTGTTACTGGGTCATATGGTAGACATAGTTTTCATTTTATAAAAAATTGCCAAACTGTTTTCCAAGCAGTTGTACAATTCAACATTCCCATCAGCAGTGTATGGGAGTTTCAGTTGCTCCGCATCCTTATCAACACTTGATATGGACAGACTTTTTTGCATTTTAGACCATCTAATATGTAATAGTAATATCTCTTTGTGATTTTTGCATTTCTCTAATGACTAATGATTTTGAGCATCTCTTCATGTGCTTATTTGCCAGCTATATGTCTTTTTAGGTGACGTGTTTGTTCAAAACTTTTGCCTATTCTTTTGTTGGGTTGCTTGTCTGCTTATTATTGGGTTTGAGAGTTCTTTATGTATTCAGAATACAAATCCTTATCAGATATGTGATTTCTAAATATTTTCTCCCAGTCTATGTCTTATATTTTCATGTTCTTAACCATGTCTTTTGAAGAACAGAAGTTCTTAATTTTGATGAAGCACAATATATCTTTTTTGGATTGTGCTTTTGTACTGTATCTATGAAAGCTTTCCTTCATTCAAGATCACAAATATTTTCTCCTATTTATCTGCCAGAGGGGGGAAAAAGATATATTAGGTGGAAGACAGCGGAGGAACATCTTTAAAGTACTGGAATATTATATCAATTGAGAATATCTGTCAAAAGCTAAGGCAAATAAAGACTTTTTTGAACATAAAGACCTGAAAGAATTCATTACCAGCAGATCTGCACTATGAGAAATGTTAAAGTCCTTCAGGCAAAAGGGAAATAATACTAGTTGGAAAGTTGGATCTACATAAAGGAATGAAGAACACAAAACTCATATATATGTATGTATATGTATATATATATGTATGTGTGTGTGTGTATATATATATATATATATATATATATATATATATATATATATATATATATATCAATGAGGGCGTACTGGTTTTCCATTGTTGCTGTAACAAATTACCACAAACTTGGTGACTTAAAACAACAGAAATGTATTCTTTTACAGTTCTGTATATCAGAAGTCTGACATGTGTCTCACTGAGCTAAAATCAAGGCATTGGCAAATCTGTGTTCCTTTTGAAACCAAGCAGGGCCCTGTGGGGCTCCTGGGCACAAAAGCCTTTCTGTATCCCCCATTTCTTGATTACAGGAAATAGGCTTCATTCAGCCTCCATGACCTTCCTGAGTTCCAAAGGGCAGGTTCAAGCAGTTGCTAATCAGGGAAGGGAGGGGATGCAGAGACAAGGGAGACAAGGGAGAAACAGTCAAGAAACAATAGTGCAGCCTTGGGGCAGGGTCCTGGTTCTCCCTCAAGGGATACACATAACAATATCTTTGAGCTGTTTTGCAGATACTGAAACCCCACCAGGTGGGAGAAGTTAACTGTTTTCTGCCCACAGTCAGTAGACCCCAGACCCATTGCAACCAGAAGGTTGATGATGCTGACTGCCACTTACCTCACCACCAACCAATCAGAAGAATGTCCACGAGTGACCACGCCCTCCTCTTTGAACCATTACTATAAAACTTCTCACTACCTCCTCCAAGTTGGGACACACAGTTTTAAGGGCATTAGCCCTCTGTGGCCCCCTCTGCCTGGCAAAGCAATAAAGCTATTCTTTTCTACTTCACCCAAACCTCTGTCTCTGAGATTTAATTCGGTGTTGGGCTACAGAGGCTGGATTCAACTTCACTTTTGGGGGGCTCTAGGGAAGAATCCATTTCTTCTAAGAGCTAAGGACTACCCTTAGCTCTTAGAGTTTTCAGTCCTGGCATGTAACCCCCTGCATCTCAGAATCCTTCTCACACTGCCATTTTTCTGATTCACTCTTTTGTTTCCCTCTTCCACTTCTAAGACTCATGTTAATAGATTGAGCCCACCTAATAATCAGGATAATTTCTCCATCTCAAGGTCCTTATCCTTAATCTCATCTACAAAGTCTCTTTTGCGATGTAAGGTAACATATTCACAGGTTCTAGAAATTAGGACATGGACATTTTTGGGGGCCAATATTCTGCCAATCACAGTGGTAAACATGAAAGACTGCTTTCTTATTATTTAAATAACTTTAAAAGATATTTGGCTGTTTAAAGCAAAGATAAAAACAATATGCTATGGGGTTTATAACATGTAAAACAGGTATATGACAACAATAGCACACAACCCTGTAGGGGAGAAAAAGGAATGTAATGTAAGGTTCTAATACTGTATGTGAAGTCATATACTGAAAGTATTGAAGGGAGACTGTGACAAATTAAATGAGGTTTCTAATTTTACCTAATATGAGAAATGCACATTGCTGTGCGTTTTTCCTTGTATTGTGAATGAGGACTTCTTTAGGTTTCTATCAATGAAGGGAATTTGTAAGGTCAGAGAGCATGTGCATATTCAACTTTACTAGAAATTGCCAAAGTGATTGTATTCATTTATAGATTTGTTAGCAATACATGAGAATTCCTGTTTTATCATGACCTTACTTGGTGTTGCCAGATTGTTTAACTTTCATCAACTTCATAGGTTAGAGTATGATATCTCATTTCATTTATTAGGCATCTTTTCATACCCTTCTACATGTTTACTGATCATTCAGGTTTCCTCATCTATGAAAGGCCTATTGCTCTGTTTTATTTTTATTTTTTGTTGGATTTATAGGAATTCTTTATATATCTGTATACTGACCCTCAGTCAGCTATATAGATTGTAAAAACCTTTACTTAGTCTCTGACTTGTATTTTCATTTTGTTTATGGGCACTTTTTTGTATAGATTTTTATTTTAATGCAGTCAAATTTATTGATATTTTCTTTGAAGGTTTGTATTTATTTTTGTGTGTTGCTGAAGAAAACTTACCTTTTCTTTTGAAAGTTTCAAAAGTCTTCTTCTCACATTTAAGCCTTTAATTCACCTGGAATTCATTTTTGTTTAAGGATCAAATTGTTTTTTTATTTCCATTTGTCCCAGTTGCCCCAGTATCGGGCCAGTCTTTTGCTTTTGACTTATAATGTTACTTCTGCTGTATATCAAATTTCCATAATTGTTTGGGCCTGTTTCTAAATGTTCACTATGTTCAATCAATCTATTTATCTATCTCTGACTATTAGCACACTGGTTTATTTTACTATAGCTTTGTAATAAGTCTTAATATTTGGTAGGGCAAATCTTACCTCCCTGTTCTTCAAGAGATTTGGGGGCATTCTATAAAATTCATTCATTGCAGACAGGAGAATTTATTCTCTTTTTTGCAATGTTCTTTGATTGTAAATGAGCACTTACTTGCTTAAAAAGCATCTGTCAGTTTTCACCACACCTAGAAAAACGTCTAAATCCCTTATCCTGACCCGCAAAGCCCTCTGTGATCTGTCCGCAAAACATTCCACCTTTTAGCTCTAGGAGTTTTAGAATTGGGTTGTCAAGTTCCAAGTAAATTCATGTTTAGTTTTGTTTAAAATTGTATTTGCATTTGTACATTTCATCTATTCTGCAATGCCATAGATTGTAAGACACATCATTATTTTATGTCACTAAGAAAGAAAAATCGCTTCCCATTAAACTATGACATGATGATTTCTTATCACATTACTTTTTATTTTATACTTACTGAAAAATCTCCCTTAGACTTATTTAGGTACATACTTTCATCGTATATTTTTTCTTGTCGGTCCAAAAAACGAAAATATAAGTGAAATAAATTGGTTAAGATATCCTTAAAACTTCTTGGCATTCAGAGTTTGACTTTTCTGAAGCACTATAAAACTTCAATATCTGTGTTTTTTCCACAAAATAATAGCTTCTGTGCCATCAAGGACATTGGTAATGCAGCATTTATTGTAAGAATAGTCCACCCGCTGTTTGCTGTTTCTGTAATGTTCTTCCCAGCCACAGTACCAAAACATAATTCAGCTTCACCTACTTTTGAAGTATCTCGCCTTTCTTGGGTCCTTGACTGTTCTTGGCAAGAAATTATGCAGTTTCAGTCTTTCTTCTAATAAAAGAGATTTGCTTCCTTGATATCAAATTTATGCCTCCTGCTCTGTTTCTGTATCTTTCTGCATGCACAATAAATTTTCATTTTAATGCTGAATAATAATATTACCATTTTAGGACATTTTAAACAGCCATTAAACTCAACACATGTAGTCCAAAAATGCACATAACTCAATTGAAGTGACAAGAATATTAACAGCTATGATGAAAAGTTTATTCATGCTCAGACAATGGGAGCTACTTCACAGTCTATCCTGGGGAACAAGATGTAAGAAACCATTGGGTGTAAGATACATCCCAATCTTAGAGTTGCTTTAAAAAGTATGTTTATAATTGATGAACTATGGTCTTTGTAGCAGAATTGTTACCTTAAAAAAATAGAGTTATAGAATTCTTAAATATCATAAATGGAGATTTAATATGGGTCTTCTTTTGGTCTTTTAATAATGTTTAGTATTTTTTCTTATAATTTTTTGCTGTTATAAATGCTATATTTTATACAATTGCATTTTATAATTGATTATTGGGTTGAGGAACATTACTTTTGTTTTATATATTGATTTTCTATTCAGTAATCCTGCTAAACCTTCTTACTAATGCTATAGATCTCCTTAGATTTTCTATCCAGACAAATAATGTTGTCTACAAATAACAGCACCATTTCTCTCCCTTGGCAATCTATGCTTCCTAATTACTTTCCCTTTCTTGTTTCATTGGTTAGGACACTAATACAATTTGGAATAGATGTGGTTATAATGAACACATTTGTCTTCTTTAAAAGTTAATGCTTCTTAAATTTCACCATTAAACAAGAAGTTTCCTCTGGGTTTTTCAAGTTAAGGCCATTCCCATATATTCCTGGTTTGCTGTAAATTTTAATCCCGAATCAGTGTTAAATTTCATCATACACCTTTTCTACTAACATGACCATATGGTTCTTCCAATTCACTCTGTTAATGTGAATCCCATTGATAAAATTTTCTGATTTTTTTTTTAAATCTAATTTTTTTTTTTAAATAGCTACTTTATTTATTTATTTCTTTATTTTCGGCTGTGTTGGGTCTTCGGTTCGTGCGAGGGCTTTCTCTAGTTGCGGCAAGCGGGGGCCACTCTTCATCGCGGTGCGGGGACCGCTCTTCATCGCGGTGCGCGAGCCATTCACTATCGCGGCCCCTCCCGTTGCGGGGCACAGGCTCCAGACGCGCAGGCTCAGCAGTTGTGGCTCACGGGCCCAGCTGCTCCGTGGCATGTGGGATCTTCCCAGACCAGGGCTCGAACTCGTGTCCCCTGCATTAGCAGGCAGATTCTCAACCACTGCGCCACCAGGGAAGCCCAAATTTTCTGATTTTGAACAATCCTTGCAATCCTGGAATAAAGCCTAGATACTTGTAATACTTTTTTATGCAGGGTGTCATTTAAGTTGCTATTATTTTATTTAGAATCTTTGAATCCACAATTAGATGTAACATTAGTCTATAATTTTTCTTATACCCCATAAAGTAAATTAGGTAGTTCTCTCTTTTTCTGTTTTCTGATACAGCTTGCATAAAATGAGTTTTGGGGATTTCATAAAACTTACCTGTAAAACTGTCTTAACCTGGGACTTTGGTGGAGGCAGATATATTTTATTACCAATTAAATTGGTTAGTAGTCTGCTCAACTTTTCTATTTCTTCTTAAATCAACTTTGTGTGTGTGTATATATATACATATATATATATATATGTATATATATATATTTATTTATTTAAATTACCCACCCCCCCCTTTTTTTTTTTGCCACACCGTGTGGCATGCGGGATCTTAGTTCCCCAACCAGGGATCGAACCTGTGTCCCCTGCATTGGGAGCACGGAGTCTTAACCACTGTACTGCCAAGGAAGTTCCTTTAATTACCCGTTTTATATGTTCTTTAATTTATTGGCACAAATTTGTTAACAGTATTATCTTACTATTTTTAAATTTCTACAGTAACTTAATGATAGTTATTTTTTATTCTTAATTTTATTTCACTCATTTTTTCTTGATCAGTATTGCTAGAGATTTGTCTTTATTTTGTAAAAAAATTTTTTTCGTAAGTGTTTTGCATAAAAATATGTCTGTTTTCTTCCCGTGGGAATTAATTTTGTAATTTTTCAGTATCTTTATTGTTGTCTTCCAATTTAAAAAGTAATGCCTGGTCAATATTTTAAAATTTCAAAAGTAGCTGATGTGTTGAAGGTAGCAAATGACCTACTTGCTTATTTATTATTAGCTTGAAAAGTATGATCTTACAGCACATAATGTTTTAACACTTGCTATTATCAGGTATGATATATGTATTTTTTCCAAATAAAGATATCTTACTTAGGGCCAGGAAAGTATTAACCTTAATGATATCAGTTTAAACCTAGACAAAATTAATGAATTTGCTAAGTGTTATTTTGGCTATAGACATTAACCTCCAATTTGCCACATACATTACATTCAGGATGAATCTTGCACATGCACTGCATATAAAAATTTAACTCTGCTGTTTTAACTTGCAGGTATGTATATTAAAAGTCTTCCTTTTTCTTGGCTTGGCTTCATAACAGCTCACATTTCACCCTTAAATATATTGGTTTTGATTTTAATCAATTTTGTCTTTAATGTCTCTACTTTTTTTTCATCTTCAAAATATTTGGATTTCTCTTTTTTTTGGTTTTGGAGCCCCAGTATACTCTCCATGTACACTGTCTTAGGTTCTTTAGAGCAAGGGCCTCAGGCCTTCCTGTTTATGGATCTCAAGCCTCCAGCACAATGCCTGGACCATGACAGAAGATGACATTATCGATAACCACCACTCACTGAGCAAGTGCTATATTCCAGGCATTGTGCCAAACATTTTGTGTGCATTATCAAAATTTGTTGAGATAATAATTACTTTAAAAAAATCAGGCTATCTTAAATCAAAACCACAATGAGATATCACCTCACACCCATTAGGATGGCCACTGTCAAAAAAACAGAAAATAGGGCTTCCCTGGTGGCGCAGTGGTTGAGAGTCTGCCTGCCAATGCAGGGGACACGGGTTCGAGCCCTGGTCTGGGAAGATCCCACATGCCGCGGAGCAACTAGGCCCGTGAGCCACAATTACTGAGCCTGCGCGTCTGGAGCCTGTGCTCCACAAGGAGAGGCCGTGATAGTGAGAGGCCTGCGCACTGCGATGAAGAGTGGTCCCCGCTTGCCACAACTAGAGAAAGCCCTCGCACAGAAACGAAGACCCAACACAGCCATAAATAAATAAAAAAACAAATACTTAAAAAAAAAAAGTAAAAGTCTATTAATTAAAAAAAAAAACAACAGAAAATAACGTATTGGTGAACATGTGGAGAAATTGAAACCCTTGTGCACTGTTGATAGGAATGTAAAATGGTGAAGCTACCAAGGAAAACAGTATGGAGGTTCCTCAAAAAAATTAAAAATAAAACTACCACATGATCCAGCAATCCCACTTTTGCATATATGTCTGACATAAGCAGAGTCTTGAAAAGATTTTGCACACGTGTTCATTGCAGTGTTATTCATAATAACCAAGAGGTGGGAGCAACCCAAGTGTCCACTGACAGATGAATGGATATACAAAATGTGGTATATACACACAATGGAATATTATTCAGCCATTTAAAAAATCTTGTCACATGCTACAACATGGACAAACCTGGAAGACATTATACTAAGGGGAAAAAAAACAGTCACAAAAGGACAAATACTGTATGATTCCACTAATTAAGATATCTAAAGTAGTCAAATTCTTAAAAACAGAAAGTAGAATGGTGGCTGCCAGGGACTGAGGGGAGGGGTAAAAGGGGTGTTATTGTTCAAGGGATACAGAATTTCAGATTTGCAAGATGAACAAGTTCTAGAGACCTATTGCATTAAAATGTGAATATAGCTTACGTGAGAAAAATGTTTTTAAAAATGGTTAAGATGGTCAATTTTATGTTATGTGCCTTTTTATACCACAATTAAAAATTAAATCAGGCTTTCTGAATTTAAGGATGAAGAAACTAAGATTCAGAAGGTTTTATGGTTCATCCAGGGTCAAAGAACCAACTTCAAAGCACAGATCAAGGCTTGAGAGTGCTCGAGCCACAGAATGCTTTCGCTTACTTTAAATTTTGATTTTATTTTCCTCAGAAACTAACAGAATTCGGTACGTACTAAAAATATCCTCTTTTAGACCTTTTAAAGGGGAAAGTAAACCTTTTCATGCTTATTTTTAGTCAACATGACATAATGATTTGTCTTCTGAAAAAGTTCACTTCTGGACAAAGGCAAAAAATGAATATTTTCAAAGCCAACATTCACTTTCAAATAAAGTGATAAGATAAAAATGAGTGGGTGAGATCATTTAAAATCTTCAGGTATCTTGTATGGTGATTTATTTTCAAACTGAGATGTACTTGACATATAACATTATATTATTTTCAAGTGTACAACATAATGATTTGTTATTTGTATATATTGCAAAATGACCACCACAATTCGTCTAATTAACATCCAAGGTAATGTTTTAAAAAAGAAAATCTAATAAACTGTCTGACGTAGAATGTGTGACCTGTGCTGAGGAAATCAAAACATGTTCCTCCACCAGGACTTCAATCTCATTGGGTTTATATTAACCTCTCCCCACTGACTGCAAAGAATTGCTGCTTTATTCTTCCCTCAATGAACTTTTCTAAATCATTTTCCTCCTTCCCCCCTAAGGGTCTCTGTAGCTGGACTTCTCTGAACAGTTTTAACTCTTCTGTGAGAGAGAAAGGGAGTAACTCATTCAGTGTTGTAGTAGGTTGACGAATGTTCCCCCAAAGATACCTAGACCTCATCCCTGGAATTTGTAAATATCACCTCATTTGGAAAAAGCAACTTTGCAGATGTGATTAAATCAAGGATTTTGAGATGAAGCAACAACCATGGATTATCAGGGTGAGACCTAAACGGGATCGCCTATTTCCTTATATGTGAGAGCCAATGAGAGATAACGCAGATACAGCAGAGAAGGTGATGTGAAGATGAAGGCAGAGATTGGGGTGATTTGACCACAAGCACAGGAATGCCGGCAGCCGCCAGCAGCTGGAAGAGGCAAAGAATGGATTCTCCCCTGGAGTTCCCCAAGGGAGCACAGCCTTGCCACATTTCAGATTTTGGTTTCCAAACTGTGAGAGAATAAATTTCAGTTGTTTAATGCCACCAAATTTGTGGTAATCTGTTACAACAGCCTCAGAAAACAAATAAAGGTATATTCATGTGTCTGCTGGCTCTCAGTGTTTACTGAAATTGACTAGTACAAATAAGCAGTCCATGTGGAAAAATCATCTATAAAATAATTTATAAAACATCTGCCTGGCTAGAGGAGGGAAAGTCTACTGGGAATTCATAATCAGAACATCAAAACTCAATGCATGAGGTATTAAATGCATTTCCCTTGGTCTCACAGAAGTTCCTCTAGCCACGTCTGAAACCACAGGAGTTGTGTTCAGAAGGATACTCAAGAAAACAAAGAAAACGCAGTATGCCTTTCAATCCATTAGGATCTATCAACAAAGGACATGGATGAATAGCCAGGATGTTATGACAGACTCCAGAGTTACTGTTATCCATAGAATTTCTGATGCCAAGTACTAGCCGTGGCCGTGTCCTCAGATTTTGAGCTGCATGCCTGTCCTCAGTGCCTGTGGAGCTAGCCTTCAGTCTAAGCATTGAGCCCATTAAAGCTGGCCCACGCGGTCTCTGGCTTCACATTATTGTTCTGGAATAGGGCTCTCAGCCTTTCCTGAGTTAGGTCAAAACCATACCCCCTTTGCAAATAATGACCCTGGGAGGTCAGGGACAAATAAGGCCTAGAGCTGCCAGATTTAGCAAATAAACATAGAGGACACCCAGGTAATTTGAACTTCAGATAAACAAGAATAATTTTTTACTGTAAGTATATCCAACGCAAGATTTGGGACATATTTATGCTAAAAAAGTATTTGTTATTTATCTGAAACTCAAATTGAACAGGATATTCTAATATGGAACCCTAATCAGGAACAATCTCAGCCCTCACAGACCTTACACTGTGTCCAGGGGATGAGATAAATGCACAGACTGTGGCACAGGCCACAGGCTGAGTCTTGAGAAGGGTACCATCCAAATACTAAAGGCCCACTGAGGCAAGAGGTCAGTTCTGCCTGGTGAAAGTAATGAGGCTTGGGAGATTAGCAGATGACCTAAAAGATGGCAGATGGGGAGAGGGTGGAGAAGGGCAACAGTGACAAGGGTGTTGACCGTGGCCTTGGAGAGGTAAATAGGCTGAGATGAGTAGATGCGGGTTCATCAGTGCTCCCACCCCAGCCCCTTTTGACCCACTAAGTTACCACAAGACCAAAGGCTTCCGATGTTGTAAAAGAGGCAAACCATCCAGAAACCAATGGAGTCTGAATCTCTCAATAGAGGTGTTAAATTTATGGTATGAGCAAGGCATTAAGGTCGTTCTCCAACTCAAGGTCAGAAGTAAAAGAATGAGCCACTGTGGAATCTACTCAGGATAGTGGAGTGATTAAGCAGGTACCATAATCTTTTTGTTACAGAAGGAATCTCTGAATTGAGAGTCCCTCTCCACATGAGCTGCAAGAGGAAGATGGGCACGGAGTGAACTGAAGCAACAAATCTTTTTCCAGCAGTGGCGAGAATTCTTGAAGAGAAAAAGTTCAGGAAGGGGAGGCTGGTACTCCTTGGTGTGGAGTGGGGAAAGTAATTGGAGGGTTACTGCTGACTCATGGGCTCTCAGCAAAGGACTTCCTGGGAGATCATCACTTCTCCCCAGTAGTGATGGGGGTGGAGAAACAGGAATCAGGGATCTTGCACCTAAGTCCCCACCTCATACAGAAATTTTGGCTTGGAGAGAAAGAACTGTGAGATGTATCTGGGTTCGGAGGTGGGCAGAGCTGGGGGAGGGAGCTGCCTAGACACTAGCATCTTTAAATAGGGAACATGGAAGCCCTCGTCTGAGTCCCCGAACTTTTGAAATAACACTAAGGGTGAGCTAGCACAAGACTTAAAGTCCACGGTTCAAGCGTGCGCAGGAACAAGTGCTCCTGAGCCGGTGAGATCAGAAAACTATTCATTGCTACCTAAATTCCTTAGATCACAAAAACTATATTTAACTGAAGGTGATTTAATGAACTATACCTATTTACTGAGAGTGGAGAATTGTGTAATGGGGTTTTCTTCACCAAGAAAGCAGAGTATTTTAGAAGGGAGGCTAACAATTTTTCAGTGCTAAACTAAGTGTGGTTACATTCATTCTCCTTTTAATAAAAAAGTACTGAATCTCTGAATATCAGCCCCAATTTCCTTGTTTATAATTTATGGTAACATTTAGTCAACTCCTGAATAGCGTACATCATTGTCAGATTATATTTTCTCGCTTCAGCTCCTACATTTTCTGGGTGTCCATCCAGCCTGATATATGTAAGTCTTTATTTCCCACTGAGGTATACCCAGGAACATTCAGCACTATTGTATCATTTGTTCATGCCTTATACTTAAATTTGTTTGAGATGAGTAGGTGTCTTGTTTGTGCTGTCATTAGGGAGGCCATATGTTAACATAGCCATAGGTAGGAGTGTTTCTATTCTTTTAAGAGTTCGAAAAAGGGCATCTCCCAAGAAGCCTTAATTGCATGTCCAAGTACAATAAAAAAGCAAAACAATAGCTGAAGTCCTAGACATGCCAAATATCTATTTTATTCCATTTACTTCCAATGTTAAATTTAGGGTCTCAATGCAAAGCAAAACAAAGCAAATCAGGAACTAATTTTATTATACAGCTAGACACTCTATATAACCTGGTGCCTGAGAAGACTATAACTGCCTATTCTGAACATAATAGCCACGCTGTAAGTCTAATCAAACTACAGATCTTCCTTGACTTACAAAGGACTTATGTCCCAGTAAACTCACTGTAAGCTGAAAATATCCCAAGTCAGAAATGCATTTAATGCACCTAACCTACTAAACATCATAGTTGAGCCTAGCCTACCTTCAATGTGCTCAGAACAGTTACATTAGCCTACAGTAGGGCAAAAGCATCTCACACAAAGCCTATTTTATATTCAAGTGTTGAATATCTCATCTAATTTATTGAATACTGTACTGAAAGTGAAAAATAGAACGGTTGTACGGGTGCAGAATGGTTGTAAGTGTATTGGTTCTTTACTCTCATGATTGTGTATAATTGACGAGGAGCTGTGGCTTGCTGCCGCTGCCCAGCATTGTGGGAGTATCACATCACATAACACTAGCCTGGGAAAAGATCAAAATTCAAAGTAACAGTTTCTACTGAATGCGTATCGCTTTCACACTATCATAAAGTTGAAAAATTGTAAGTCGAACCATTGTAAGTTGGGGACCATCTTTATACTCTCTGCTGATATAGCAGTCAGACCCCCAAAATAAAATTATCAATATTTCCCTTCCATGCAGTCAAGAAAAGGAGAACTAAGTGTTAACGTTGAGAAGTGTTTACTGTTCTTTAATTTAATAACTGATTTTATCTTTGATGCTACTTATACACATATATAATTTTCCCAAAGTAAGGTTCCATTTAAATACAAAATAATAAAAAGTATTTTTCTTATAACACACCTGAAGTTGTTTTTTAAAAACTAGAGGCCCATCCCTTTGAGGATTCTTCAAACTAGATTTTTCTTATTCTTTTGGTAGTTCTCCCCTTTCAAAACATTTATTCTTTACCCTTTAAAAAGAATTTATGCATCTGCTGTTTTGAAAATATTTCAAGGTCTTCTTGGGAATACACATATTATGCTCTCAAATCTTGAAATAGCTAGATTTCTGGAATATATACCAGGATTACCTACTTCTGAAGATCATAAAGTTTTTAATTTCCTCAACTTTTGCATGTTTTCAGTTCTTATGCTCCTGGGTTTCTGAGCATTATAGTCTTAAACTATCACTTTCCTTGCTCAGTATATTGAATTGTGATGTCACCAAGTTAGAGTCACGGCTGAGAAATATCTTCCATGTTAAGTCCTTGACTTAAGCCTTTGATACACTGAGGCTAAGGTTCCTCTGGCCTCATTAAAAGCCCAGAAGGCTGTGGGGTGGAGGCCAAGATGATTGGTATAAGAGATGTCTTCCATTAGTGCAATTTTACTGTCATTCAAGTCCTGAAAAAGTTTAAAACTTCTAAAGCTCCAAATATGATGCTTGCTTGTTGATCTAATTTAGAGGGATTAAATGTTTCCAAAGGAGTTTGGGAGCACAATGGTTTATTCAATCAATTCCTTATTGACAGACATGTGGGTTGCTCCCAAACTTTTGTCTGTTCAAATAAACTCGATAAACAACCTTGTGCGTATGATTTTCCAAATCTGTTCAGATGTGATTCACATTTGATTCTTAGAAGTGGGGTTGCTGGGTCAATCTATAAATGAATTGGCATTTTTGCTAGATATTGCCCACTCCCCCGCCCCAACACATATACACTTTTTTAATACCTTAAGCCTCACATACAACTCTTGGGTATGATTCCTATGTCGTGTTCTTCCCCGCTCCATAGTGATACTAGAGCACCGTGGCCACTCAGGGGTATAACGTTAGAGTCCTCTGGGAAGGACAGGCGTCATGACTCCCAGTGTGACATACACAAAACTTGTCTTCGCTTCTTTTCTGTTGCTCTCTTCCTCTGCCAGCATCTGTTATGGACTGAATCCTTGTGTCCCCCTAAAATTCATATGTTGAAACCTAACCCCCCATGTGGTGGTGTTAGGAGGTGGGACCTTTGAGAGGTGATTAGGCCCTAAGGTTGGAGTCTTCATGAATGAGATCAGTGCCCTTATAAGAGATACACCAGAGAGCTCCCTGCCACGTGAAGATAAAATGAGAAAACGGCCACCTGCAACCTGGAGGAGGGCCCTTAGCAGAACCTGACCCTGATCTTGGATTCACAGCCTCCAGAACTGTGATGAATAAGTTTCTGTTGTTTATAAGCCACTCAATCTATGATACTTTGTCCAGCCCCAGCAGACTAAGACAGTGTCACTCTCTTCAGAGCCTTTGTGAGGCCCCAGTGCTTCCCCCACACCCAGGGAACCCTGGTGACGCCTCATCCATCCCTGCCTTCTCTCCAGTAACTTAGAATGATCCTCTGACTTCATCAAGAAACATCTCTTACTTCCCCCCACTGAGGCCTTGTATGAAGATTTAGAAATAATCCACAACATCACGCATTACTGAATGGGGATTTCAGTTAAACACTGCTTTACTCAAAGGACCAACCCTGCTGGTGGGCCTAGTGACAAGTCACTGCCCTATAGGGAGTCTTTGCTCGTGCTCCATTCCTCCGCTTGAAGACAAGGTGCTGAGTGCTTCCCTCCCAGTCTTCTCCAGTCACGTGCCTACACAAAGGATACATCACTTGATCCTATTGAGCAAATTCCTGGATCGTCCAGTCTGATCATAGAAATATGGCCTGGTGCCTGGTGAAAGAGTGGTCTCCATGTTCGTTTTTTTTTTTTTTTTTTTTTTTAAAGGATTTTCTTATTTATTTATTTATTTATTTATTTATTTTTGGCTGTGTTGGGTCTTCGGTTCGTGCGAGGGCTTTCTCCAGTTGCGGCAAGCGGGGGCCACTCTTCATCGCGGTGCGGGGACCGCTCTTCATCGCGGTGCGCGGGCCTTTCTCTATCGCGGCCCCTCCCGTCGCGGGGCACAGGCTCCAGACGCGCAGGCTCAGCAATTGTGGCTCACGGGCCCAGCTGCTCCGTGGCATGTGGGATCTTCCCAGACCAGGGCTCGAACCCGTGTCCCCTGCACTAGCAGGCAGATTCTCAACCACTGCGCCACCAGGGAAGCCCTCCATGTTCGTTTTTGAATAAACTAACCATAATCCTACCAGAAAACTATTTTTCAGGGAGTTGACCTTATTAAGAGTTTAGAATCAGCAAGTGGATAAATTCATTCCTTTTCCTTTGTTGACCACCCCCCCTTCCTCCTGACCCCACCAGCTAAGGAGGTCCTAAGATGCAGTTGACAGGGCTTTTGCGGGGCACACTCCCACTGATCAAGCCAACTATTGCACTTAGAGGTGGCCAACTTGATAACACACCCTTATATTGACTCCCTCTCCTTCTCCACTTCACTCCCCAGGTAACAGCATATACGACCTCTGGCTCAGGCTCTGCTTTCCGGGGAAATCAATCCAAGACATAAAAGGAAAAAGGAGTGATAGGAGCTAGAGTGTAGCTAAAATCTCTGATTCTAATTGAGAAGTGCTCAGAGGAAGAAAGAAATCAGACACTGGTGAGCAATGACTCAGAGAAGAATATAGCTCAGGAAGGCTCCTTAGACTGGGAGCATGAAGAATCCTTGTGTGTTAAAAATTGAAGGAGAAAAAAAAAACCAGTTTGCTGGCTAAAAAGCCATGGATATTGTCAAAAGAAATAAAAGAATTGGAAAAAATATTTGCAAATTATGTATTGCAAAAGCTCTTAACAGTTGAGAAGGAAAAAAAAGTAGAAAAATTGGTAAAAGATCAGAGGGTTCCTAGGAAAAGCAAAGCAAAGAGTCTCAAACATATAGAAAAAATGCTCAACTTCACTCATAATAAGAGAAATGCAAATTACAACTACACTGAAACACCATTTCTTGTTTATCAGATTGGCAAACATTCAAGATTGAAAACGCACTCTGTTGGCGAGCTTGTGGGGAAATTGGCACTCTTATTTATTGCTGGTGGGAGTGCAAAATGTTACAGTCCCTATGCAGGGGAATTTGGCAATCTAACAAAAATGTAAATGCATTTACAGTTTGACCCAGCAATCTCACTTCTAGAAGTCAAATGTAAATTACCCCTGAACAGATTTGAAAGAACACGCACAATGTTATTTACTGAGCATTATTTGTACAAACAAAAGTTTGGGAGCAACCCACATGTCCATCAATAGGCAACTGACTGAATAAACCATTGTACAGCCACACAAGGGATACTATACAGTTATTTAAAAAAAAAAAAAAAAAGAAGAAGGAGGATGTCTGTATTAGTTTACTGTGACTGCCTTAACAAATGATCACAAACTTGGTGGCTTAAAGCAACAGAAATGTATTCTCTCACAGTTCTGGAGGATAGAAGTCCAAAATCAAGGTGCCGGCAGGGTTGGTTCCTTCTGGAGGTTCTGGGGGAGAATCCATTCCATGCTTCTCTCCTAGTTTCTGGTCACTGCGTACAATCTTTGGTGTCCCTTGGCTTGTAGCTGTCTCACTCTAATCTCTGCCTCAGCCTTCATATGGCCTTCCCCTCTGTGTCTCAAATATCCCTCTCTTTTTTCTTATATCTACACTCATAATTGGATTTAGGGTCCACTCTAATTCAAAGTGATCTCATCTTAAGATCTTTACCTTAATTGCATCTCCAAAGACCCTTATTCCAAATAACACATTCAGAGGCTCCAGGTGGACATATCTTTTGGGGGACACAATTCAACCGACTACAATCTTCATGTAATAATATGAATTAATTTCTAGAATATGTCAAGTTAAAAAAGCAAAAGGCAGAACACTGTTTATAATGTGCTATATTTTGTGTGAGAAAGGTGGAGAAATAAGAATACACACACACACACATATGTATATACACATGTATATATTTTAAAACAGTAACACTGGAATAATAAACCAGAAACTAATCACAGTGGTTAACTCTGTGGGTGGGGAGGGAGGTGAGAAGACAGGAATAGAAGGCAGACTTATGAGCATACTTTTGAGTATATGAGTATAGTTTTGGCTTTTGAAACATGTAAATGTTCTACCTATTCAAAAATAAAATTAAATATTTTTAAAACCCTAAAATTGAAAACAAATTTGAGCAAATGAACCTAACTTTACATCAGGTAATATTACTCACAGAGAAAATCATTATTTGATGTGACATTATAATGCTGAAATCTGTATATCTTTATTGGTACATATTCTAAGATAAAAAAACTATAACAAATCTTTAACTTCATTCCATATTTTCTTAGTAGTAACATTAGTATTATGGTTTAAAAACCACTTTATGTATAAGATAGAGCAAATAAATAATTATGTTAATATTATTAGGAACCAAGATGTTCCGGGAAAGAGAAAAGAGATACAAGTAAAAATTCTTTAATTTTACTTTTTTCCAGCTCTATTGAGATATAATTGACATATAACATTATATAAGTTTAAGGTGTACAACGTGATGATTTGGCACAGGTATATGTGCAAAATAATTATCACAATAAGGTTAGTTAACACATCCACCACTTCACATAATTACCTTTTCTCTGTGTGTGTGTGCGTGTGTGTGTGGTGAGAACTTAAATTTAAGATATATTCTCTTAGCAACTTTTATGTATATAATACAGTATTGTTAATAACAGTCACCAGGCTGTACATTAGATCCCCAGAACTTATTCATCCTATAACTGGAAGTTTGTACCCTTTGAACAACATCTCCCATTTCTCCAACTGAGATCACACAGTATTTGTCTTTCTCTGTCTGACTTATTTCACTTAGCATAATGTCTTCAAGGTCCATCCATGTTATTGCAATTAGCAGGATTTCCTTCTTTTTTATGGCTAAATAATATTCCATTTTATATTTCAGGAGTAGTAAAATAGTCCCAGATGTAAAGAAAAGTCCTTCATTTCTGCAAAATATCTGCTAATAAATGGAAAAGAAATGATAACATTAGAACAATCACCATTTTGCTACCCTCAGTGAAATAACAGATTCAGACAAAAATCATCAATGGATGCTAAAACCCTTATACGAAACCATTACGTCTCTGTTACCTCATGGAGAACTGGATAGTCACATAACACCACAGATAATTTGCTAGTTAAAAGGAAAAAACATGTTAACTTTATAATGGAGAGATCTAGAATGTAGGAAAAATTGTGAAAGACTTGGAAAAGGACCAAAGATTCCATTCTTCAAAGGAAAAGTAGATGTTGTTCAGGTTATCTGATTCCATTGGGTCTCTGGGTCTTTCACTGTCTTTGAGCTATTTTATGACTCTTTAAGTTGTAGAATACTGAGAATAATGCAAATGATTCTTGTTTATAAAAATGGAAATTGTCTGGTAGAAATACAGTTGGTTGTTGCCCTATGGATATTGACCAATTTAAGCAAATTCATTTCAGCATTTATTCAGCCTGTATATGTGTTTGCTCTTTGGATTTTCCTTTGAACCAGTTGTAACATCTTACTGGTTCCTTCATTAATTAAGGAGGTAAATAAAATCTTTGACATATGTTCATTTTTTTATTTGTCTGAGAGTCCTGAGTTTTCCCTTTTCAAAACTTGTCCTTTAACAAGCAGAAACCATCTTAACTCAGCAAACAAAGTTAGCAGCACTAATAATGGACGTGTAAAAAAATGGCTTTTTGATGTGATGTATATGAAGCATACAACATCACCTATATAGTGTCCGCGTTTGGGTCTTCATTGTTGTGCACAGGCTTTCTCTAGTTGTGGTGAGTGGGACCTACTCTTAGTTGCAGTGCGTGGGCTTCTCATTGTGGTGGCTTCTCTTGTTGCGGAGCATGGGCTCTAGGCACACGGGCTTCAGTAGTTGTGGCTCACAGGCTCTAGAGCGCCGGCTCAGTAGTTGTGGCGCACCAGCTTAGTTGCTCCACGGCATGTGGGATCTTCCAGGACCAGGGATCGAACCCATGTGCTCTGCATTGGCAGACAGACTCCTAACCACTGAGCCACCAGGGAAGTCCCCTATATAATGTTCTTAAAAAGAATGTTTAACCTAAATCAAATAAAGCCTTTAAATCTAACTTCCCGTTTACAGATCAATCATGGGAAAAGAAACATTTTAAAGGATCCAACAGAGAAATAATGATACAAAGTCAGAATGTGAGACATTATGCAAAATATTTGATCATTCTCTTCCAAAAGTCAATGTCATGAAATTTAAAAAAAGAAAAAAAAGTATACATTTTAAAAGACTGAAGAGACATGATTACAATGATTCTTGACTGGATTCTGATTCTAAAAAAAGGTGATAAAAGATAACTTTTAAACAATTGGGGACATTTGTAAAGGAAATGGATAGTTGATGATAGTAAGGAGTTATTGCTTATTTTCATAGGTTTATAGTATTACGGTGGTTATGTGGGAGAACATTATGTATTTGGAGATGAATGTTAAAGTTTTTAGAAGTGAAGTATCATGGTATCCATACTTTAAAATAGTTAAGAAATGAAGCCAATAGGGCAAAAGGTTGAGTTGTTGAAACTGCTCAATTTCCTATTCTTTCCTATTTTGCTGTTGTAGGGCAAGAAAAATAATTTTCCTTCTATCCTTCTGGGTTCTTGGCTGAGGTTCCCCCTGAAATAAAGACAGATTAACAGGAGAAAAACAAAGAGAAGGTTAATAACATGTATACCTCCTGCATAGATGGGAGATACCCAGGAAAACTGAGTTACTGAAATAGCCCAAGCCACCACTTTAACTACTATCTCCAGCTAAAGACAAAAGAAGATGTTTGGAATGGGAAGTGGGGCAGTTATGGGCAGTTACCAGACAAAGCACAGTAAACAAGGGAATGGTTGTTAGGCAGATTTAAATCCTTGATTTCCCCATTGATAAGAGTTTCTAAAGATTTAGTCATCCTTTTCCAGGTATACAGAGGGAGACACCCTTATAAATGGAGATTTCTCTTATAAAAGTAAATGTCTCTTACAAAAGGCAACTTCTACTTGGTTTTCAGAGCTTCTCTTGTGTCTGTCGTTTTTAAAAAACAACCAGCTCAAGATAATCCTCTTATATTTCTGGGGTGGCAGATTCTGCTCCCCTTCACTGTATGTTTGCAGTATATCATAATAAAAATGAGAATAAAAGAAATCCTTTTGTGTGGAGGCACCATAGATATCTTGTTGAAAACAACCATGGGTTGGGAAGATAGCTTCAGTCACATTCGTTTTCCTTTTTGTTATTCATCCTTCATAATATCCCAATTTTATGATGGGACTTAAATAAAATTAATGGTGATCAATTTATAATCATATAATTATCTGTGTTCCATTTCATTAGTAACTTTTAAGTGCTAATCCCATCTAACAGGAACCTGGTGAGAGGAGTAGTAACGGGGGGTGGTCTATTAATCATGTATACTGTTAAACAGAAGACCACAGGCCCAAAATGGCATCACTTGTGCTAAAGCCCATGATACCAAACCTAGATTTAACACCTGATTTAATTGCAGTTGTAACCTTCCCCACAAATGTAATCTTACTCAACCACTTTGGAATTTTCTGGTGAGCACCAAGGAGGTAATCTGCCAGCTGGGCCCTCTCTATTCCCCAGAGGAAAAAGAGGCAATCTACATGATAAAACCCTTGCCATTCCCTTCCTCTCAAAAGGAGAGGTCCTGCCCTAAAAATAATTCTTTCTTTTCTTTTGCTAATAGGTCCCCTGCCCCACCCTTCTTCCTATAAAAACCTCCCATTTTGCACAACTCCTCTGAGCAGGCTTCTAGTTGCTAAGTGGGGTACTGCCCGATTCATGAATCGTTGAATACAGTCAATTAGATCTTCAAATTTACTTGGTTGAATTTTGTTTTTTAACAGAACCAACTAATTAATTTAAAATTCTATTAAATTAGATAAGACATGTGTGTGTAAAATGTTCAAGTGGGCTGCTCCCCAGATTCAAATAAGTCATCTGTGTCCCTGGGCTTCAGTATTTGGCATCCTGGCGTATAATTCAACCCCATAATTTTACTACAGAGAAATATAGATAAAGGAAATCAATTGTACTACAGGAAATATAGATAAAGGAAATAGTGACAGGTGGAGGTCAGAAACCAGGTATAACAACTCTCAGTGTACTGTGTATATTATTTCCTGTATTACCCAATGGTCCTCAACAGGTGGGCCCACTGAGGGGACACTTGGAAAGGTGTTATAGATGGGAGCGCTTTGGTTGTCACAATGACTTGCGGTTGCTAATGGCATTTAGTAACTAGAGGTTATGGATGCTGAAAATGCTGCAGTTCCAGAGGGAGTCTAACACAATAAAGAACTATCCTACCTCAAATGCCACTAGTGCACTCTCCTCCCCCCCACATACACACACATTGAGAGACCGCTACCCAAACAGAACTTAATGCCAATTTGGCTGATTAAATGCACAATGTAATGCCATGAAAATTCAAAACAGGGAAGAAAAAGATAATTTATTTTTAGCCATTAATATTTTTAAGAATCAAATTTTATTCTTACTAAAACTTGTTTCATGTTTTCACTAAACGTTACCTGGATTTTCTAGTCAAATATCAAATGGAAGAACTGTGAAACCCTAAAGTGTGCTGGGGCAATCTTGAGATTAAAACCACTTCATATAAAACTTATGTTGACATAAGCTGTGAACCAAAACTAGAATGAACTGAACTAATTTACTAAGGAGCAAAAGCCCCTCCCTCTAATAAAACAAATAAAAACAAACAAAACAAGCCAAATGAGAGAACTCAGTTGCCTTGAAATTGAACTCCTTTTTGTTTTCCAAACTCAGCGAATTAGAGGGGAAAGAAGAATCACAACGTGCTCGAAACAAACCAGTATTTCATTCTTTTCAAGACCATACAAATGAACTATAATATGTGTCAAAGGGCTGTGGTTAACTGGAACCCTTAACTGTCCTGTATATTGTAGACCTTCTGTATTCTTTTTTTTTAAATTTTATTTATTTATTTATTTATTTTTAGTTTATGGCTATGTTGGGTCTTCGTTTCTGTAGGAGGGCTTTCACTAGTTGTGGCAAGTGGGGGCCACTCTTCATCGCTGTGCGCGGGCCTCTCACTATCGCGGCCTCTCTTGTTGCGGAGCACAGGCTCCAGACACGCAGGCTCAGTAATTGTGGCTCACGGGCCCAGCCGCTCCGCGGCATGTGGGATCCTCCCAGACCAGGACTCGAACCCGTGTTCCCTGCATTAGCAGGCAGATTCTCAACCACTGCGCCACCAGGGAAACCCGACCTTCTGTATTCTTATGAGTAATACATCTGTCACATTTTGCACTTATCTTACCAACCAGTGTTCAGCAGATATGCTTGAATTTATTTTAGAGACAAGAACATGGAAACAGGATGCGTAAAATGTTCCAGAACGCACTTAGTCATCCTGAAATGCTATGGTATATCCATTCATTTAACTCTCAGCTGAGTACCTATGTGCCAGAGTGTGTCGGGCACACTGGTAAGCACTGGAAATAAAGTGTCTTGATTTCAGTAAGACATTTGACAGAGTCTCATAATATCATGGACAAAATGTAGAAATTTCTTTGGCATTCAAGAAGAATTATCAAATTTGTAATTGATTAAATAACGATACCAACAAGGTTTTAATTAATGGATCAACACCAACCAGGGTGGAAATCTCTAAGATCATACCTATTCTTGGTCAGTTATCTTCAGCACTTTTACTAGCAATTTAAATGAAGATACAAAGACTTCCTCAGTGTGAGGTTGTAGAGAGAATTTCACAGGCTGAAATGATGTGCCCCATAAGCAAGATGAAATTTAAGAGGAATAAATTCAATGTACATTTTCACGTTTAGTTTAAATAATTCCATTGTACAAGTTCAGAATGGAGAAGACAAGGCCGTTCGGGTATAACAAGAATTAGGAATTTTATTTATTTCCATATAAGATCAACTTGAGCCAATACTTTGACGTGGCCCCTAAAACCCAACTGAAGCCAGAGCCCTGTTAAAAGAAGCAAAGTATCAAGATCACTGATTTGCAACCCTTTCTATCCCAACACACCAAGGGCTAAGACAATAAGAAAACCAGGGCAATATCTTTATCTTAAAAGTATGCCATATATCATTTATATGTGGAATCTAAAATATGACACAAATGAACCTATGAAACAGAAACAGAATCACAGACATAGAGAACAGACTGGTGGTTGCCAAGGGGGAGGGGGGTTGGGGGGATAGAGTGGAAGGTTGGGATTAGCAGATGTAAGCTTTTATATATAGAATGGATAAACAACAAGGTCCTACTGTATAGCACAGGGAACTATATTCAATATCCTGTGGTAAACCATAATGGAAAAGAATATGAAAAAGAATATATATGTATAACTGAGTTACTTTGCTGTACAGCAGAAACTAACACAACAGTGTAAATCAACTATACTTCAATAAAAATAAATAAATAAACTCAACCAATAGACATATCCACATTGCTCTTCAAACGGTTAGGTCCAAACGGTTCGGTTAGGTTAAAAAGGGGAAAAAAGGCAAATAAACACTGAACATGAGTGATCTGCTGACAACATCCATACTTTACAACAGTGACTCAGCAAACCATTTAATGTGAACTTCAACAGCTTTTAATCAGTTCTTTATGCAAAGACATGATTTGGTTTGGGCTTTCAAATGACTTTATCAATCATTCCCACGGTTCCAGGAATACTGAAAAACAATGTTCTTAGTACAAAAGGCTTGCCTATATTAACCTTCAACCATATGATAAACCATAATGGAAAAGAATATAAAAAAAGTATATATATGTATAACTGAATCACTTTGCTGTACAGCAGAAATTAACACAACATTGTAAATCAACTATACTTCAAAAAAGAAAAAGTATATCATAAGAGGGTGGAGGGAAAGGAGGCAAGTCCACTGGCAAATGGAATTTTAAAGAACCTGTTGGATGACTGATCATTGAACTCACCTTTCTCACTCTGATCTATATCCAGGTGGGTATTTGTTCCATGATACATTTTAAGAAGAATATTGACAACAAAGGTAAGTGCCAAGGAGAGAAATTAGGATAGTGGGCACTTGACAATTCATAAAATGAAAACTAGAAGGAAATGTTTATGTTAAAAAAAAAGGAAAAGAAAAAAAGATGAGGGGATTCATAAAACAGCATATCATGGTGGATCATAGTCTAAGCTCTGGGCTCAAGGAGACCTGGGTTCAAATCTAGCTCTACCAGCTCATACTTTGAGTTGTGGACAAATCAAAATAGAAGATACAGGATTAAATAGAAATTTAAGGAATCCAGAACCCAATTAGGGGCAAAAGGAGTTAGCTGCCACCTGAGTGGGGTTGCAGATTTCTAGCTATCCAAATCAGGTGGCTAAAACTTTGTAGCGAAATGTGTGGCACTGGAATCTCCCATGAACCAAGTGACTATTAAAAAAAAGAAAGGGTTCCCTTGGTACTTGGTGGCTAAGGTAGAATCATCCGGGAAGCATGAAGCTCTTAAACCCTAAATATTGGTCTTGAATCTCTGACTAATAAGCAGACATACTCTGATGGCCAAAGCCATCTTCTAACTTCAGCTCAATCCACCTGATACGGTAAATCTGCTACCCTTATCTGAGTGACTTTTCAACACTGGGGAGAATTTAGAATGATATAATGAAGTAAATAGCCATCATAGTAATGCTTTTATGTAAATTAAAACTAATCTCTTTGTAATGTTTAAGAGAATCTGCCATTTTAGGAAATCTGTCAGATCTGCCTTGAGCAATTTATTTTGACTTGCAGTTTCAGGTAAAAAAGTATAAGAGAATTTCACTATGTACGTTAACAGTATTGAAATGTTTAAGAGAACTCAAGATTCAGCAGACTTGCAGGCTTAATTTATTATCTTCACCAGAGTCATTTAACCACCTAGTAGGATTTTGTTTGTTAGTATTATACTTATGCCTTGTCAGGCATTTGAAGGGCTTGACAAGTTCAAATGTATTAAATATATGAGTATAGTTTTAAAAGAGGAATTAAATAAGTTTATAAATGAGATTGTTTAAAGTGAATTTAATCTTTTTGAATTGTGTTGACTATTAATCAGAGAACAATCGAAAGTAATTGCCCATATTTTATACACCAATTCCAAGATTTATAAATAGCATAACTAACAATATTCGCGAACTGAACTTAACACTTTAAGAAAAAAAAATGTAAGTTTAAAAATCAAATATTAGGCTTCCCTGGTGGCGCAGTGGTTGAGAATCTGCCTGCCAATGCAGGGGACACGGGTTCGAGCCCTGGTCCGGGAGGATCCCACATGCCGCGGAGCAACTGGGCCCGTGAGCCACGACTACTGAGCCTGCACGTCTGGAGCCTGTGCTCCGCAACAGGAGAGGCCACGACAGTGAGAGGCCCACGCACCGCGATGAAGAGTGGCCCCCGCTTGCCGCAACTGGAGAAAGCCCTCGCACAGAAACGAAGACCCAACACAGCCAAAAATAAATAAATAAATTAATTAATTATTTTAAAAATCAAATATTAATATAAAACCCAACTAACAGTAGATAGTCCAAGAGTTCCCATAGGTCATTAACTTAGATTGACATTCTCTTGGTATGTCCCCTTGTCACCTAGATAGCAGCCTCATCTATAAAATTCCTAATGTTTTTGTGAAGATTAAATGCAATGATGTATCTAAATCCAGATATTTAGTCCAGTAACTATCATAAAGTTTCACTTGACAGAGCATTCTGTATATAAAAGTCCTCAAAAATATGGATTTAATTATGTGGATTCATTGTCAGGTGGAAGAGGAACCAAACGCATTCTATAATGTCCTGGAGAATGGAGCTGGTAATTCCACAAAGATGAAGAAAAATATAGGTACTTATCTGTGTTCTAGGCAGTCTGCTAAGTGATTTACATACATTATTTTGTTGATTCCTCACAATATACTGGTATTATTTGGGTTTAATCAGAGAAGCAGAGTCACAGTAAGTAATATAAGAGATTTATTCTAGGGATTAGACATTACGAAGTCATGGGAGCTGGATAGCCTACGTATAGCTCTTGCTTCTGTATCTGGTGTTGGACCTAAAGTCAGCCTGGCCAGTAGTTGGGAAGGGAAGATGGCTGTAAAGTGGGGAGGAGCGAGAAGGAGCTGAAACCCACACCTGTCTCTCATCAGAACTCATATTGGCCCTATTAGTCTCACACTGAAATCTTTGTTGGTCTCTAAGCTTCCAACTTCGACGATGCAGGGGACCTGCCAAAGAGCTGGCACATTTCGCCATGGAACTGCACACAAAATTGGTCCAGGATTCTGAGATTCTGAGGGAAAAGATCTTTTTTTTTTTCAGAAAGCTATAAAATATCTTTTGAGAAAAGTAAAAATATAACATTTAAAAGCAAAAATAATACATATAATTACATATAACCCAGATGAGAACAGAATATATGTAAGATATGTGACTAAGATAATATACAAGATATATATGGGTGTAACAATATCTTCTAAATGAGAAAATTATGTGTGAGATAGATAGAATAAAAATAATATATCTCCTGTACATCCCCCATTACAGCACATACTCAGGGCTCCCTGTGATTTACTTGTCTTTCTCTCTTGCTAGACTACGAGGCATTCACAATTCAAGGTAAAGCTTTACTTATCTCTGTTTTGCTCTGTGGACCTGGCACATAGTAGGTGCTCAATAAATGTTTATGAATAAACAAATGAATATCTTCTTTTTTAAAAAAAATGATACACATGAAAACTCTAAGTATACCAGGAACTGATGTAAGAATGTATTTGACAAGTTAATAAAACATAGAAAGTTGTATATTCCTAGACAGAAGACCCGTGAGGGAAAAGATCTGGCAGGAGTTGGAGGAGCTGCAGGTCCAGTGGCTGCCCGGCACGAATGATGCAAACCAGAAGGTCTGTGATGATTCCAGGGAACTGCAAGAGCACCGACCCTACACTCTTCTTCTTGCCTCACTCTGCCCTCCAATTTCTCCTGTAGGCAACCCTAACCCAGAACCAACCAAGGAAGGGAATTCGAAGAATCTCAGTTCCAACTTAGCAAAGTTGATACAATGCTAAGCCACCACTGTCCTGTGAGCCCTATTTTACAGAGAAACTGGCTTAGGAGGTTAAATCACTTGTGCAAGGGAACACAGACGGTAAGTGGGGGAGCCGGAACACGAACACAAAGGCAGTCTGGTCCAGAACCTGGGCTCTTAACCACTGCCTTCTACTGCCTCTCTCTAATGTTTGAAAATTAGAGGAAAGCAAGTTTCAGCTCAATGGAAAGATGACCTGTTTAGCCGTATGAGTTCACCCACATTGCAACAAGCTGCCTTGCAAAGCTGAGGGTTCCCTGTCTCAGATGCCGCTCAAACACAGGCTGGGTGGCCATCTGTCAGAGACATTACACAAAAGGGTGCTCACCGGAAGGGAGATGGAACGGGGTGGCTACTAAAGGCATTTTCAACTCCAAAATGCTATGTTTCTAGAACATACAGTTCAGAGCAACGGTCTAAACTCACCATGTATCAGGACCATAACGGAAGGGATGGAGAAGCAGAGGACAGAGACTTGGCCAAACTTTGCCCAATAGTGCCAAAATCCACTGTGAGAAAAATAAAAATTACGGTCAACCCAAAAGCCGTTTCACATACAGGATGCCACACAATCAGCTATACAGTGGTGATTTTTTTTTTCCCCCATGAGTTGATTTGATTTCCCTGAATGGACAGGCCATTCTTCTTATTGTGTAGACATGATCGTTAAAAGTCCGGTGAAGGATCGCAAATTCAGGCACACTGTGCCTAGACTCTTTAAAATGAAAATTTAATCAATTGAAGGCATGGCAAAAAGTTTGAAGCAAATATCCAAATATTTCAAAGAACTGCTTAGAAATGAATTTTCACATTTGAAGCTCTGCCAACATAAACACATAATAACGAACCTTATGTCTTGGTAGCAGTTTAAAAAAATTAAAGGAAAAAGGCAGGGACTAGTCCAACGTTTCTGCAGCAGATGCATCCTGATGACATCTTTCCAAAGCAGATAGTACAATAATTTTCTTTTTCTCCTCTCAAATTCTACACAAACTGGTTAACCAACGATACAAATTGGAGGTCATGGAACATCTACACACATATTAGATGAAACTGACTTCTCACCAAGAAAAACCACAAATGAGTAAAGTTGATAGATGAACATTTAAAAACCTCAAAGCCGATAGATGGAAACGCCATGAGAAATGTTATTGCAATATGAGGCTATCTCTCTCCACCCTCTCCCCCTGCTCTCCAACCAGGAAGATGACCTGAATGGACCACATTAGTGGGCACCATTGCTCTCTGGCTTCCAGTAGGAAGCAAATAAGCAGCACCAAAAAATCAGAGGGTGGAAGGAGAGTGAAGTTATGGTACCCTGGCACTCTTCCACTCTTCTCACAGGGTCGCCTTGGGTTAACTGGGTCCCTCGACACAAAATTGTGTTCCTTTCAAGTTTCTCTCTCCCCCGCTTTCATCCTCTCTCAGTTCCTCATCCCACTGGGCCTAGAGGTGGTAAACACTCTCCACTGTTAATAGCCTCAGAGAACTACACTCTTCCTTGTGGTCTCCCTACTCCCTGCCCCACATCTTTGTCGACAATTGGCTTGTTGAACCCTCCTCAAATTCTCTTAATTAGAGGATGTCTTTTGTTTCCTGCGGGTGCAACGAAATTCGGCCTCTGTACCCTGATAGCGAATTGAATCTCGGAGACAGAGTTTTGGGTGAAGTAGAAAAGAATAGCGTTATTGCTTTGCCAGGCAGAGGGGGCCACAGAGGGCTAATGCCCTCAAAACTCTGTGTCCCAACCTGGAGGGGTAGTAAGGAGTTTTATAGTAATGGTTCAAAGAGGAGGGCGTGGTCAGCTCATAGACATTCTTCTGATTGGTTGGTGGTGAGGTAGGTGGCAGTCAGCATCATCAACCTTCTGGTTCTAACCGGTCTGGGGTCTAGGTGCTTGTGGGCAGCATACAGTTAACTTCTCCCACCTGGTGGGGCTTTCAGTGTCTGCAAAACAGCTCAAAGATATTGTTTGTGTATCCCTTGAGGGGGAACCAGGACCCTGCCCTAAGGCTGCACTACTGTGTCTTTTAACTGTCTCTACATCCCCTCCCTTCCCTGATTAGCAACTGTTTGAACTTGACCCATTGGAACTCAGGAAAGGTCATGGAGGCTGAATGAAGCCTATTTCCTGCAAACAAGAACTGGGGGCACAGAAAGGCTTTTGTGCCCAGGAGCCCCACAGGGTCCTGCTTGGTTTCACTGGGAACGTGATTGGTATACACTGAATAATTAATATGCTAGTAATTATGAGATCTTAACATCAAAGCCATGTTCACATTTTTTCAGAAAGTTAGGGCACAATTTTTGCATTTCCACTGCTGAAAATGATAATAATGAGCCAGATGATTACACCTAGAGTTTAGTGTTGTTAATATTTTGGGTTCAGGAGCCAGCATGCCTGGGTTGAATCTCAGCTCTGATGCTTACTAGTTGTGTGGGTTTCGGTAATTCATCTAACCCAGTGAGTGATTCTCAACCCGGGGGCAGTTTTGCCCTTAAGGGGACACTTGGCAATGTCTGGAGATGTTTTGGTTGTCACAGCTGGGGACAGGGGGTTGCTACTGGCATTTAGTCATGAGTAGAGGTCAGGGATGTTGCTAAACATCCTACGATGCACAGGACAGCCCCCTACCACAAAGAAATATCTGGTCCAAAATGTCAATAGTGTGGAGGTTCAGAAACCCTGATGTAACCATTGTGTGCCTTAGTTTCCTAATCTATAAAATGGAGCTAATACTAACATATACCTCATAGGATCATCTGAGGATTCAGTGAGCTAATACATGTAAACACTTAGAACAATGCCCGGGATATAATATATGCTTAATAAATGTAAACTGGCATCATCACCACCATCTTCATCATCATCATGAGGCTCTCCAAGAGCTCAGAGCACAAAGACAGCTTGCTCAAAGACAGGCAGTTAGGAAGTCATTATGAAAGATAACTAATTCCACCAAAGTGCTATGAAAGCAGAGATCTTTTCTGGCTTTATTCTACTGTATCCTCAGCACTTTTGTGTCTAGTATATATTTGATTTGTTGAGTATTTTCAATAGGGCACCTGTTTGTTCATGAGTAAGATAACGAATGTAATGTACCCAGTAGAATTCCTAGCATACAGTAGGTGCTCAATGGTAGTGGTGGCTGGGGTGGTTATAGTAGATGTTGTAACAATCCATCTTTTGAGCCTGAAAAGAAGAACCAATGGGTATCTTTTTTCACTTTCTTGCTCAAATCTTTTAAATTTTATTTATTAACTATTCAAAAACTCAAAGCCAAAAAGAAACTCCCAGATAAGTTATATGATTTCTAAAATTGCAGAATGTATATTTATGTTATCCACCTATTTTTAAAAGGTGTTGATTTAGGATTATCTTAAGCAGCAGTTTTTTAATCTTTATTTTTACCTTGCTTCAGTCCAACAAAAAGATTTGAGTTGGATTACCATTTTTAAAAAGTAAGCATGGTGACCAGGGGAAAGGGAAAATGACAGTAGGAAAAAAATAGATGAAGCAAGGAGTTAAGTTAGAATTCCCCAAAATACCTTGTAAGAACCTGTCCACTTGCTAGAGGGCCACAAATTTAGCAGATAAAGGCCAAAAGTGATACCTGAGCCCTCACATATGTCACAGGGCCATACAGTGAAAAAACTACAAGAAAAGAACGTTTATTCTTAGCAATGAAACATGAGAGAAAGTTTTCCCTATACAGAGGGCGCTGAAATGAAATTAATCTCTTCAATGGTGTCTAAATAGGGAAGTCTATAGTTCATAGGGCTATTCTTTATAATGCCCTGCAGTATAGACCAAAGGTGTAGTGCTAAAGCACAATCCAATAAAAGCAATTCTACAAAGGGCTAAAATAACACAGTTCAGGTAGCCTCCCCTAGTCTTGGGCTAAGAGAGTGCTCTAAGGAATCGCCCGATAGAATGTCCTCAGGGCAGCCATCTTGGAGCAGTATTGTTCACACATTGGCTCAGGTGGGGCCTGGGGAGTCTGTGGTCATACCTGGGCGGGATGATCTGCTGACAGCAGCTGCTTGAAACTGAGGGGCTTGATGATGACAAAAAATATTTCACATTTATGAAGTATTTCTTGGTGCCAGGCATTATCCTAAGGGTTTTAGTGAAAGCTGAAGCTGCCAAGTCTTTTAAGGCCTAGGCTTGGAATTGGCACCATATCACTTCTGCTACATTTTATTGGCCAAAGCAAGTCCCAAGGTCAGCCCATTTTCAAGGGGAGGGAAATAGACCTCACTTCCTGATGGGAGGTGCAACAAGCACATGTGAGGATGGGAGGGCTTGCTGGCAGCCATGTTTGCAAACAATCCGCCTCAGGGACCAATGACACCAGGGGTCTCTGGTTTTGTTACTCTTATTCTCTCACTCTCTAATGGTCTGTCATGAATGACATTCTCTCCGTGGATCCCTAAATTCATTGAAGGACATCATATCAACATCTCTAGGATACTTATGAAACCCAGCAGGACCCTGTGGGGCTCCTGGGCACAAAAGCTTTTCTGTGTCCCCTATTTCTTGTTTGCAGGAAATAGGCTCCATTCAGCCTCCATGACCTTAGGGCAGGTCCAAACAGTTGCTAATTAGGGAAGGGAGGGGATTCGGAGACAAGGGAGGAGCAGTCAAGAAACAATAGCGCAGCCTTGGGGCAGGGTCCTGGTTCCCCCTCAAGGGATACACATCACAATATCTTTGAGCTGTTTTGCAGATACTGAAACCCCCACCAGGTGGGAGAAGTTAACTGTCTGCTGCCCACAAGCATGGAGACCCCAGACGGGTTGGAACCAGAAGGTTGATGATGCCAACGCCCACTTACTTCCCCACCAACCAATCAGAAGAATGTCCACCAGCTGATCAAGCCCTCTTTGAACCATTACTATAAAATGTCTCACTACCCCCTCGAGGTCAGGACACACAGTTCTGAGGGCATTAGCCCACTGTGACCACCTTTGTCTGGCCAAGCAATAAAGCTATTCTTTTCTACTTCACCCAAAACTCTGTCTCTGAGATTTAATTCGGTGTTGGGGTACAGAGGCCAGATTTGGCTTTACTTACTCTCAATCCAAAAGACCTCTGCACGAAGGAGAGAGCATAGCCAGGTTGTCACCAGGGAAAATCATTTCAGATACCACAGCGATCCCATGGGAGAGCTCGGCTCAGGTCAGGAGAGCCAGAGCACCAAGCATGCCACAGCTTAAGGGGCTGGTACACTGTGAGAACATTGATTTGACTCTAGGGCACAGGTGGGCAAGACTACAGTCCTCTGGCAAAATCCTGCCACCAGCCCTTTTTGGAGATAAAATTTTATTGGAGCATAGCCATGCTTGATCATTTATATGCTGTCTACGGCTGCTTTAGCACTAAAACAGCAGAGTTGAGTAGTTGCAAAAGAAACTACATGGCCCATAACACCTAAAATGTATACTGTCTGGCCCTTTACAGAAAAAACTTTGTAATCGAGTCACTGGGGAGAATATTTAGTAATGGCACTTTTTCTCATACTTAATTTTGTCACCAGAAATTGCATTGACCCCAGGGTTTACTGTTTACCTGGAAGAAAGAGGCAGTTCCTGGGCCAGTCCATACAATTCCTTGAGGATGCAAGAGAATGTAAACCTTTAAGTAATAGAATTTAAAGGTGCAAATCTACATGATGCTTTTAAGTCAAACCAATTTGTGCCCTTAGCACTTTTAGAACCTGTTCTCAAGTCTTCACTGGCTCACTCTCTCCATGCAACCCTCACACTCTCCTCCCCAGGGAAGAGACTTGCAGTAGGTTTTCTATGCTCAGAGATTTTCTAAAAAATCATCCAATAGGCAAATTGGTCATCCTCAGTGGAAAATCACTGTACCAATTCCAAGAGAACCCAAGAGAGCTCTTAAACTCCGTTAACCTAGTAGTACGTGAACTTTCTGAAAAACTCAAGGTAATTGTAGAGGCCTGCCCTTTGCCTTCACTTGATTGTATACATGAAGGATTTTATTAAAAAAATACCTAACTTTAAAAGAACAGTTATTAATGTGAAATTGTGCTGTTCCATGAGAAATTATTTTTACTATGTTTTCATATGCAAAATACAACCAAAAGGTGAAATTTAACATCCTGTTTCCTTGGAACCCTTGAAATTCTGCTCCCATGCCTATCAAGAATATATTTTTGAACTTTTATACTTAAAAAGTTCTCAAACACACATACCCACTGACCCAGCAATTCCAGTTCTCGAGTTTTCTCCCCAGTTCATGATATGGTATAGTTCAAGGTTATTTGTAGCAGAATTATTTGTAATAGCAGGAAATCATAAATAACCTAAATATCCATTAATAAGGGACTGGTGTGAAAGCAGTAACAGACAATACCTAGGCAAATGGGCATGGCTGTGTTCCAACAATTTATTTAATTGTAGTAGATCCACATGATGAATTAAAAGGAATGAGGAAGATCTTTGAAATGTTATATAGAACAAATTCCAGGATTATTGCTAAGTGAAAAAAGCAAAGTGGAGAATAGTATGTATAGTGTTTTATCATTTGTGAAAAGAAATGGGAGGGAGAGAATAGATACAATTTACTTGTATGTGCATTAAATGTCTCTGGAAGGACACACATAAGAAATTGATAATATTATCTGTCTTCGGGGGTGATTGTCAGTCAGGGTCCAGCCTGAGAAACCACTCTAGGCATTTCATTCAGAGGAAATTTAATACAGGAAATTGGTTACACAGGTAAAAAGAGTTAAGATGCTAACTAGGAGACTATAAGCTACCCCAGAAGTTGTTAATAGCAAAAACTGTCTACTATTCATGGGGTGAAGAGAATCAGGGAGGAAGTGGTGTTACCAGATCTGAGAAGCTGGGCCAATGCAGCAGTAGTAGAACCCCAGTGCGGGCTGCCCAGAGGGAGCTGGGACCACAGAGGGTGAGGCTGACCCACCCTCTGACCACAGTGTGGGAGCTAAAGCCAAAAGAAGTTGCAGCAACAGCAGGACGTTCTACTCAAGCACGAGGGGAGAGACAAACACATTGGCCCTGCCCTCCTCCCACCCTCCAGTCTTTACCAGTGCCCCTCCTCCCATCACCTGAAGCTACCCATAAGCCATCAGGCAAGGGAGTCTGGGAAATGTATTTTCCTGCAGTGCAGAGCAGAGCAGGCAAAGGGCAGTGAATGGATTTGTGAAGCAGGTAAATGCCCAGCCCAGAAGACCTGGGAGACAGCACTAACAAGGAGACATTTTAATGTTTACTCTCTTATGCTTTCTGATTTTTGAACCCTGTGAATACATTGCCTATCAAAATGAGTAAAATAAAAATAAAAATAATAAATTAAATAAGTGCATAATGGAGTGTGCATTTTTTTTTATTAGAAGATGAGATTTCAAGCTAAAAATAACTAAATGATCACTATCAGGGGAATGGTGAAAATATAGTGCATATGTACAGCAAAATACCATGCAGCTATTCAAAAGAATGAATCATAGAATACCTCTGAAGGACACACAAGAAAGTGCTATCAATTGATGTCCAAGGGGAGATAGGCTGGGTGGTTGTGGAACAGGTAAGAAGACTGGGAAACAAGAAAAGCACACAGGAAAACCACTGTATACCCTTTTGCTCCTTCTGATTTTGGTGCCACATGTATGCATTACCTATTCAAACTAGAAATCAAAAAATTTTTAATTGTGGTAAGATACACATAACATTATATTGGTCATCTTAACCATTTTTAAGTATACAGTTCAGTAGTGTTAATGTATTGCACTCCAAAAAATTTTCATCTTGCAAATCCGAAACTCTGTACCCGTTAAACAACAACCCCCAGCCCACCTCCCCCAGGCCCTGGCATCCACCATTCTACTTTAGGTCTGTGAATTTGACTACCCTAAGTACTTCATGGAAGTGGTTCCGAACTCGTACTCACACCATATTTGTTCTTTTGTGACTAGCTTATTTCACCTAACAAACATAACACCCTCAAGGTTCCATGTGGTAGCACGCATCAGAATTTCCTTCCTTTTTAAGACTGAATAATGCCCCATTGTTTGTATATACCACATTTATTTCCCCATTTAGCTGTCGATAATTCTTCTACCTTTTGACTATTAGAAATAAAGTTTATGCTTAAAAAGCCATTCTTCTCATAGTGGAAATATACTCAGAAAGGTGGGGCTCTTTCCATGGCATCTGATGACCCAAGTGACTTCCCTGGAACAGATAACCACAGCAGTCACCCTCCCCTAACAAACTCAGGTCCGCAGCAAGTTTCTAACATCTTTCCTAGATAGGTCTTTAGGTGAAATACTATACGGAAAGAACCCACCAATAAACAAAGTGTTTCAGAGTTATTAAATAAAAGCCACTCTTATGGAATCTTATTGTGCAATCCTGAAAATAAGAAATGAAAAGATTAAGTATATTATAATAAAAACATGAAAACACTTAACGTCAGACTCCTAATCTCTAGAGTGAAGAAGACTATTAAACTATTTTAGCGAAAACAGATTTTCCTGATTTCTATTTCTTCCCTCCATGTGGGAGCTTTCACCAACTTGTTTATTCTCTTAACCCTCCACCTTCTGGAGGTGGACATTTCTTCCTTTATTTTTATTTGAGTGAACAGATGACAAAAAATTACATTAAATTGTAGTTTGAGTCAAAGTCTTTTAAGGATTCTTTTCACAATTCCAAATCAGCCATTTGAAAAGTAAAGAATGAAATAAAAGGTTTTCTTATGTTTAATGCCAAACTTTTTAATGATGAATATTTTTTAAAAGACAGATAACAAAACGGTATGTACAGCATGATTCCAATTTAGGGAGAAAAAATATATATACTTGCACAGAAGAAAGTGCTTCCAGATGAGAAATGGAAATCTTCAGATAGATGGAAAAAAGAGAGCTCTAAAGACAGATGTGATCTGGACAGCACGGGTATAAAAGAAGAAGGCCTGATAGAACATGAAAGGTCTGGGTCCTTGATGGCACTGAGGAGTCCCTAATTTAACCCACCTGAGTGCCACCTATCTCTGGATTTCTTGTTAATGGGAAAATAAAATTTTCTGGATGATTTAAAGCAATTCTGATTGTGTTTTCTGCTTCGTTCTAGTCTTACTTGGTATGATCTCCTGCATTTTACATGCTGTCATTCTCCTGTATTTTAGTTCCATTATATATATATATATTTTTTTTCATTATTAGCAACTTTAATTATTATTTATTTATTTATTTTTGGGGGGGGCTGTGTTGGGTCTTCATTTCCGTGCGAGGGCTTCCTCTAGTTGTGGCAAGCGGGGGTCACTCTTCATCGTGGTGCGTGGGCCTCTCACTATCGTGGCCTCTCTTGTTGTGGAGCACAGGCTCCAGACGCGTAGGCTCAGTAGTTGTGGCTCACGGGCCTAGTTGCTCCGCGGCATGTGGGATCTTCCCAGACCAGGGCTCGAACCCGTGTCCCCTGCATCGGCAGGCAGATTCTCAACCACTGCGCCACCAGGGAAGCCCAGTTCCATTATATTTTAATGTCTCTTTAGTTATCATTAAAAATATGTACCACTTTCTTATTCAGCTTTACTTATACTTTTACTAATTTCTTTGTTCTCATGCTTTCTGTTGGAATTCTTGTTTCTTTGTTCAAATCTTTCTTCCTCATGAAACTGCTTTGCTTCTTTTCTCAGCAATGATTTGTTAGTGGTAAATTTGTTGGTCTTTGCCTATAAATGTTTTTATTTAGTGCTCCTGGTTGAATGATGGTTTAACTGCATAATGAATCCCTTTGACTCACATGAGGCAAGGAATTGGAATTGTCCTGTTCTACATAAATCCAGGTCCTTGAAGGGATAAACCATTAGTAAAAGGTGGGAAAGGAAAAAACCCACCTGCTGGCACAAACTGACAATGAAGAGTCTTTCTTTCTTTCTTTGCTCAGCCTCTGAGTAGACAAAAAATGTCTCCCCTAAAAAATGTATAACCACGTGCCTCGTCATGGTCCAGGAATACCTAAAATGAAAAGTTAACATTAAAATTCTTCCCAATTTCACACCCTTATGTTCATAGCAGCACCATTCACAATAGCCAAGACATGGAAACAACCTAAATGTCTATCAACAAAGAATGGATAAAGAAGATGTGGTACATATATACAATGGAATACTACTCGGCCATAAAAAAGAATGAAATAATGCCATTTGCAGCAACATGGCTGGACCTAGAGATTATCACACTAAGTGAAGTAAGTGAGGAAGAGAAAGACAAATACCATATGATATCACTTATATGTGGCATCTAAAACATGACACAAATGAACATATCTATGAAACAGAAACAGACTCACAGACATAGAGAACAGACTTGCGGTTGCCAAGAGAGAACAGACTTGTGGTTGCCAAGGGGGAGGAGGGATAGGGGAGAAATGGATTGGGAGTTTGGGATTAGCAGATGCAAACTATTATATATAGGATGGATAAACGACAAGGTCCTACTGTATAGCACAGGGAACTATGTTCAATATTCTGTGATAAACCAGAATGGAAAAGATATGCAAAAGAATGAATATAACTGAATCACTGAATCACTTTGCTGTACACCTGAAACTAACCCAACATTGTAAATCAACTATACTTCAATTTAAAAAAAAAAGAAAAAACAATTCTTCCCAGTCTCTATTGCCTGGGAGAAACAAATGCAAAAATGCTTTGGAGGCCTATATCCCAAGTCTGAGATGGACAGGATTGCACAGATAAAGCTCCACGGATGTGGAGTTTAAATTTCAAATTATAAGACGTAAGAGAGAAAGATTCCACTGAGTAAAACTGGGCACATAAACAGCAGATCTATATCCCTATACTTCAGGTACTAGAATAAACTAATGCAGAGGATAAAATAAGTATGTTTAAAATGATTAAAGACATAAAACCAGCACTGTAATCCATAAAAACAAGTCACTATTTAAAACATAACAAGCAGATTTTGAACCAAACTAATCTCCTAGAAATTAAAGATACAATTATTGAAATTTAAAACTCAGTGCACTTTTAAATTAGATTTAACATTGCTGAGGAGAATTACTAAACTCTCTGGCGAATACATCTGAAGAATTTACTCAAAATGCAACACAGCAAGATGAAAAGATGGAATATATGAATTATGGAGTATATGAAAAAGAGTTTATGAGATATCAAAGATAGAATTAGATAGCCAAATATATCTCTAAAAGGAACTCCCCAAGGCGAGAATAGAAAGACTTTGAGGCTAGGAGGGTGATGGAGAATCAATATTTTAAGACATAATGGCTGACAATTTTTTTCTGTATTCATTAAAGTCATAAATCTCAATTGTAAAAAGTACATCCACGCCAAGAAGGAAAAATAAAAAATAAACCCGAACCTAGACACATTGTAAAGAAACATCAAAATACCAAACTTTGGTATTTACCAAAGTGAAATAGAAGATCTTAAAAGCCATCAGTGAGAAATAACAGAGCACCTTAAAAAAACAACAACAATTAAACTGAGAAGAGATATTGCAACAGCAACAGTACAGACCAGAAGATAATGGAATAACATCTTCATGGGGCTGAGAGATGATAGCTGTGAGGCTGGAATTCAATACCCAACTAAACCATCCTTTAATCAGGACATTTTCAGACATGCTGAGAGAGTTTACTACAAACAGATCCTTGAGGAAAATGAAGCAAAAAAAAAAAAAATGCTATCAGAGATGAAAAGGGATATTTCATAATGATAAAGGGGTCAATTCATCAAGAAGACATACATCCTAAATGGATAAGCACCAAACATCAGAGCTTCAAAAGAGATGAAGCAAAACCTAAGGAAACTTTAAAGAGAAATAGACAAATCTACAGTTATTATTCAAGATTTCAACACTCCTTTCTCAATAATAATTAATAGATCAAGTAGACAGAAAATCAGTAAGGATGTAGAAGACTTAAATGCCATCAACCAACTTGTCAAAATTGACATTTATAGAACACTCTACCCAACAACAACAGAATATACATTCCTTTCAAGTGCACAAGGAAGAGTCATCAAGACAGATTATACGCTATGCTGTAAAAAAGTGTCAATAAATTTAAATGGATTGGAATCGTACAGTGTGTGTCCTCTGACCACAACGGGATAAAATTAGAAATCAGTAATAGAAAGATAACTAAAAAATTTCCCAAATATTTGGATGTTATAAAACATACTTTTAAGAAATCCATGGGTCAAAGAAGAAATTTTTAAGAAATCAAGGTGAATAAAAGAAAAAATATCAAATTTCTGAGATACTGGCCATTTGCAACCACGTGGGTGGATCTAGAGAGTATTATGCTCAGTGAAACAAGTCAGACAGAGAAAGACAAATACTGTGTTATCACTAATATGTGGAATATAAAGAATAAAACAAACGAATGTGTATAACAAAACAGAAACAGACTCACAAATACACAAAACAAACTAGTGGATACCAGTGGGGAAAAGATAGGGGTAGGGGATTAAGAAATACAAACTACTATATACAAAATAGATAAGCAACACAGATATATTGTACAGCACAGGAAATTATAGCCATTATTTTGTAATAACTTCAAATGGAGTGTAATTTATAAAAATACTGAATTACTATGTTATACACCTGAAACTAATATAATATTGTAAATTAACTATACTTCAGTAAAGAAAAAAAGAAAAAACATGTGTGGGATGCTGTTAAAGCACTGCTTTAAGAAAAATCTATAGGTATAAATGTTTATTTTAGGAAAAAGAAGGGTTCAAAGTCAGTTATCTAAGTTTCCACCATAAGAAGCTAGAAAAAGAAGAGCAAACTAAATTCAAAGAAATGAAGAAATGCTAAAGATAAGAATAGAGATCACTGACTATCAGTAAACAATTGGAAATTGAAATGTTAAAAAAATACAATTTACAAATAGCAACAAAGAAATGAGATAAATTTAACAAAATGTGTAAAACTTCTACACTGAAAATGATAAAACATAATTGTGAGAAATTAAAGAAGACATAAATAATTGAACAAGATAAAAATGATTATGGTTTGGAACATTCAATACCGCTAAGATGTAAATTCCCAAATTGATCTAGCCATTCAATGCATTCTCAATTAAAATCCTAGCTGGCTCTTTTTAGGAACTGATAAACGATTATAAAATTTATATGAAAATGTAAGAAGACCAAGAGTATCGAAAACAATTTTGGAAAAGAGGAACAAATTTGGAGGTCTTACAGGACTTATGATAAAGCTACAGTCATCAAAACAATGAGATATTGACCTGAGGACAGACATATAGATTAATGAAACAGAATAGGGAGTCCAGAAATACACTCATACATACATGATCAGTTGATCTTTGGAAAAGGTGACAAAGTAATCCTGGAACAACTGGGTATCCATATTTTGAAAAATGGACCTCAGTGCTCACCACATAAAAAGAATTAAATGGATGATGGATCTAAATGTGAAAGTTAAACTATAAACCTTATGGAATAGAACATAAAAGGGAATTCCCTGGCAGTCCAGTGGTTAGGACTCCGTGCATCCACTGCCGGGGGCCCGGGTTTGATCCCTCCCAGGTTCGAGGAACTAAAATCCTGCAAGCTGCATGGTGCAACTGAAAAAAAAAAAAAAAAAGAACATAAGAGAACATTTGTGTACCTTGGGGTAGGATAGAAAAGATGTATTAAGACACAAAAGCACTAACCAAAATAAATAAATAAATAAAATAAAACGGATAAATTGGACTTCATCAAAATTTAAAACTTTTGCTGTTTGACACACATTTTTAAGAAAATAAAAATGCAAACCATGAACTAGGGGAAAATATTCATGATTCATATATCTGACAGAGGACTTGTAGCCAGAACACATAAAGAACTCTTACAACTCAGTTGTAAGAAGAAAAACAAACCACATTTTAAAATGGGCAAAATATTTAAATAGACAAGGAATTCTACTCCTAAGCATTTATACAAGAGAAGGAATACTTCTATACAATGCCTTATACGTGAATGTACACAGTGACTCTATTCATAAGAGCCAAATAACGTAAACAGCTCAAATGTCCATTAACAGGGGAACAGATAAGCAAATTATGATATACCCGTGCCCTGGAATACTACTCAGGAACAAAAAGGATGAACTACTCATACATAAAATAATATATATGAATCTCAAAATTCTTAGGCTGAGTGAAAATAACCAGACACAAGAGAGCACAGTTCTGTATAATTCCATTAACATAAAATTCTAAAACTGTCAAATCTAATCTATATTGACAGAAAACAGATCAATGGTTGCCTGGAGCTGAGGGTGAGAGGGGGATTAGCTACAAAGAGGCACAAGGGAACTTTTCGGGGGGGATGGAAATATTCTATATCCTGATTGTGCTGGTGGTTACTGGTTACATGGATGTAAATCAGTAACAATTGTCAAAGCTCATCAAATTATATGCTTAAAATAGGTGCGTGTTATAGTAAATTACACCTCCACAAAGCTGATTTTTTAAAAAAAACAAACTATTTGTGATGGGTTTGTCATTTGTCGACTTAGCTAAGCTGAAGTGCATTTCCCAGTATTCCCCCTTCCTATACGTTTCCAGTTAGAGTAGCCCATGAGAGAGGTTCTTGGGTGAGATTTGGAGGGCAGAAGTGAAACGGCAGCCATTTTGTAATTCACACACGTTGTCACTTGTCTTCTGGCTCACCTTGTTGGTGTGAGGCAGTGACAGCAAGTGCTCCCTCAAGGTCAGCAGCAACAAGAACTAACATGGGTTTCAGTCTGCCCTCATAGGCTTCCCCTTGGGTTTGTGGTTCCGTCTTGCTCTCCCCTGCTTTTCGTCCATTTTCCCTTGCTGACTGCTTGCCCTGTGAACTTGAATTTCCAGCATGAGATGTGAAGACGACAACCTTACAGAGTCTATTTTACCAGCTCCTCCGATTGCATAAGGTTAAATCCCTGTAACAAAACCATACATGTAGATATATTCATTCCCCATGGTTCTGCTTCTCTGACTGAACCTTGCCTGATAAAGCCTCTTTAGAAAAAAAAAAACAAACAAACCTCGCTCAGCCACTGTGTTATTGTTATCATGTATAATATGTTTCAAAGGGGGGAAAAAAATGTAGTACCACTGTAAATCTATATTAGAGAAAAAAGAAAATAAATGAGCTCTCCACAAGCTGGTTACTGCTAGAATCATTATTTAATCTCTACTTTAACTCTTTCCCCACCAGAATATATGAATTGGTTAACAAAAAGAGACAAATGCAATAATGGGGAAAACACTTGAGAAAAAAGGGGAGACCACAACTATGTCAATAATAAGGGCCACTATAGGATGGATGAGAGGGATCTAAGCTCCCTGATAACTAAGACCCAGAGGGAAAGAAAACAAAAATATATGGCTAATATACATAAACTTATACACATTAAAATAAGGAAAAAATACTCATAGCTATTTATTTTACTCCATCAGGGTCAAGAACTGACACAGGTTGCAGAACACTCTTTGACATAAATCACGGCGCTGTTTTTTTGGATTTGTTTCCTAAGACAGAGGATACAAAAGCAAAAATAAATAAATGGGTCCTAATTAAACTTAAAAGCTTTTGCACAGCAAAGGAAACCATTGACAAAACAAAAGACAACCTACTAAATGGGAGAAAATATTTGCAAATGATATGACTGATAAGGGGCTAATATCCAAAATAAACAGTTCATACAACTCAACATCAAAAAAACAAACAACCCCATTAAAAAATAGACTTGAATAGACATTTTCCAAAGAAGACATACAGATGTCCAACAGACATATGAAAAGATGTTTGACATCATTAATCATCACAGAAATGCAGATCAAAACCACAATGAGATATCACTTCACACCTGCCAGAATAGGTATCATCAAAAAGACCACAAATAACAAATGTTGGTGAGGATGTGGAGAAAAGGGAACCCTCCTACACTGTTGGTGGGAATGTAAGTTGGTGCAGCCACTATGGAAAACAGTATGGAGGTTCCTCAAAAAACTAAAACTAGAACTACCATATGATCCAGCAATCCCACTCCTGGGCATATATTGGAAGAAAATAAAAACACTAACTTGAAAAGATACATGCACCCCAGTGTTCATAGCAGCATTATTTACAATAGCCAAGAAATGGAAGCAACCTAAGTGCCCATGAACAGATGAATGGATAAAGAAGATGTGGTATATGTACACAATGAAATACTACTCAGCCATTTGAGTGAATGAAATTTTGCCATTTACAGTAACATGGATGGACTTGGAGGGTATTATACTAAGTGAAGTAAGTCAGACAGAGAAAGACAAATACTGCATGATATCACTAAAATGTGGAATCCAGACAATAAAACAAACTAGTGAATACAACAAAAAAGAAACAGACTCACAGGTATAGAGAACAAACTAGTGGTTACCTGTGGGGAGAGGGAAGGGGGAAGGGCATGATAGAGGTGGGAGATTAAGAGGTACAAACTCTTATGTATAAAAATAAATAAGTTACAAGGATATATTGTACAACACAGTGAATATAGACAATATTTTATAATAACTCTAAAAGAAGCATAACCTTTAAAAATTGTGAACACTATGTTGTACACCTGAAACTTATATAATATTGTACATCAACTCTACCTCGATTTTTTAAAAAGGAAGAAGAAAAAAAAGAACTGACATAGGTTTCAGTCTGCCCTTGTGGGCTCCAGCTTGTGCTTGTGGGTTCAGCACTGTCCTTGATCTTCCTCCACTTGACATCCATCTTCCCTTCTACACTGTTTGCCCCTGGACTTCAAGCTCCAGCATCGGTTGGGAGGACAGCAGCCTTACAGCTTCTACAATTGTGTACAGTCAAATCCCTGTAACAAATACTTATCTCCTAGTTGTTCTGCTCCTCTGATTGAACCTTGACTGTTACATGAAACATTATAAATACTTCCTTTAAACTTAAGAACCAGGAAAAAATCCCCACTATCACTATTTTATTTAATATTATATTAGTGATTCTTGCCAGTGAATTAAGAAAAGAAAAAGAATTAAAATATATTAGAAACAAAACTGTTGTCACTTGCAGGTGACGTGATTATCTCTATGGAATTAACAAACTATTAGAACTAATGAGATTGTTCAACAAAGTTGTTGAGTATAAATTTCAAATATAAAACCAATTGCCTCCTTCTATACCATCATCAAAAAATTATAAAATATAATTTAAAAAAAGATAACATTTAAGGTAGCAGTAGAAGCTAAGTTTCTTTGAAATAAATCTAACAAATTCAGAGCACATTTATAAAAGAAAATTATACAATTTTAATGAGAGACATGAAAGATGACAAGTAAGTGAGAAGGTATACTTTACTTGTAGATGGAAATTCTCAACATCATAAAGATATAAAGTATGCCCACATTGACGTATAAATTCAATGTGATTTCAGTCAAAATCTCAATAGGATCTTTCATGGAACTCGACAATCTCAAGTTAAAATTCATAAGAAAGTTGGACTTCCCTGGTGGCGCAGTGGTTAGGAATCCGCCTGCCAATGCAGGGGACATGGGTTCGAGTCCTGGTCCAGGAAGATCCCACATGCCTCAGACCAACTAAGCCTGTGTGCCACAACTACTGAGACTGCACTCTAGAGCCCACAAGCCACAACTACTGAGCCTGTGTGCTACAACTACTGAAGCCCATGCTCCTAGAGCCTGTGCTCCACAACAAGAGAAGCCACCGCAATGAGAAGCCCGCCACTGCAACGAAGAGTAGCCCTCACTAGCCACAACTAGAGAAAACCCACGCACAGCTACAAAGACCCAATGCAGCAAAAACTAAATTAATTAATTAATTAATTTTAAAAAATAATAAAAAAATAAAATTCATAAGAAAGATAGAGGAGATAGAAGACCAAGAATAGCCAAGGCAATCTTAAAGAGAAGAAGGGAAAATTTGTCTTTCAGATGTTAAAACCTATTATGAAGCTATAGCAATTAAAAAGTATTGTTAATGGTGCAAAGATAAATTCATCATGGCCAAGTATAGTTTCAAATTTGATATTTGACAAAAGTGATATTATAAATAAGTCTGGAAAGGACAAACTACTCGCTCAATGGTGCTGGAACGATTTGCTAAATAAGGCAAAAAAAAATTTTAAACATTGTAGTCATATCTCACTCTATACAAAAGAAACAATCTCAGTTGATTAAAGACCTAAATGAAAAATAAAACTGAAATGACATATTAGATCATATTAAAAACTTTAAACTTCTGTATGAAAAAGATACAAAAACAAAATGACAAATCAATCCATATCATTTTTCTTTTTAAAGTTTTCACCTTTTAAGTGTACATACTGAAATACTTATGGGCAAAATGGTAATGATATCCAGGACTTGCTTCAAAACAACCCAGGAAGTAAGAGGAGGAATTAGTGGGGGGTGGGGTAAGGCTGGGGAGCAGGTTGGGTGTAAATCAAATAAGATTGACCAGGAGTTGACAAAGGTGGTGGGTACAGGGGGCACACTATTTTCTCCAATTTTGTATATATTTGAAATTCTCCATTAAAAGAAGTTTTAAAAAGAGAGGAAAAAAGAGATGATATTTAAAAACAAAGTCAAGACAGAGACTGGGAGAAGACTTTTGTAATCCATATAACTAACAAAGGACTGGTAATCTTAACATATAAAGAGCACCTCCATATCAATAAAAAAATGACAACCCATTAAAACAATAGCCAGACAAAGAAAGACAAATATCATATGGTATCACTTATATGTGGAATCTAAAAAAATGATACAAATGAACTTATTTACAAAACAGAAATAGACTCACAGACATAGAAAACAAACTTATGGTTACCAAAGGGGAAAGGAGAGGGGGGGAGGGATAAATTAGGAGTTTGGGATTAACACACACACACTACTATATATAAAATAGATAGGGACTTCCCTGGTGGTCCAGTGGCTAAGACTCCATGCTCCCAATTCAGGGGGCCTGGGTTCGATCCCTGGTCAGGGAACTAGATCCCACATGCATGCCGCAACTAAGATCCTGCGTGCCGCAACTAAGACCTGGCATAGCCAAAATAAATAAATAAATATTTTTTTAAAACTCGATAAACAACAAGGACCTACTGTATACCACAGGGAACGCTACTCGATATTTTGTAATAACCTATATGGGAAAAGAATCTGAAAAAGAATATATATATATATATATATATATATATATATATATATATATATATACACATATATATATAAAACTAAATCACTTTGCTATACACTTGAAACTAACACAACATTGTAAATCAACTCTACTTCAAAAAAACAACAATGGCCCAAAAGTTGGCAAACGCAATTCACAGAGGAAGAAACCCAAGTGGGCAAAAAACATATGAAATATGAAATATGTTAAAAGATCAACTGCTCTTATAATCAGGAAAATGTGAATTAAATTTCTTTTTACATATAGCAGATTGGCAAAAATTTAACATGTCTGAAAGTCTGAAAACACTAAGCAATGGTGAGGATCTGGAGCCTATAAGATTCTTCAGATGAGTGATCTGGAGAGCAGGTTGACCATACACAACAAAGTTGATTATGTGTCTACCCAGCAACCCAAGATTCCACATGTCAGTATCCACCCTGGAGCAACTCTCCCACATGTGCCCAAGTAAACGTGTATATGTGTTTATTGCAACACTGCAATTGTGGGAAAAGGTGGAAATAAGTTTCACTTCGACCAATTTAGGGATCAATAAATAAATAGCTGAAGTTAGTCATTTTTCAGTGGATTTATATATGTACAAGAACACTGCACACCCACTTCAGCATACTGATTTTCTTCAGGAATGGAAAGGAGAGGAAGGGAACAGGATAAAGCCTTAGCTAAAGCAGAATCTTATTCTTTTTTATTTTATTTCATTTTATTTTATGAGAATAAAGTCAGCAAGGCCAATGTTAATGTTTGTTTTTTTGTAGTAAAGGGTATATAAGTGTTGATTATTCTGTCTCTTCGTATGTTTTTAACGTTCTGTAATAAAATATTTTAAAACCGACAAATCTTTATTCTTTTTGATTTACACCATGCCAAATAATAAAAGGGATTTTTTTGTCTTGTTTCCCACTAAAATAACTATTTTGGCATAGCATAAATAGGGCCAAAGTCACACATCAATTAGAACACTTGAACATTGTTGACTATTCCTTTAAAAATAATTCATTTAGAAAAATAAAGCTACAGGCAATATCTTACTTTATCGTCATGTAAACATTTGCCTTGGCATATAGAAGAGCCTAGAGTCTCGTGAATGTGGGATTATAAAACTTTCAGAGTTTCAGGCCTAGATTTAGCATCTAGTTCAACATCCAGACAGGTGAGGAATTTTCCCAACAAACAGACCACAAACAAAAATATGGTTTGGAAAAATCTGGGGTAGAGGGTAGGGTGACATTTGTGGAGGCTTCCACTTTCCTAGGGAAAATCCATTTTCTCATTGCTGTTGCAAGCAGTTCTAAGACAATGCTGTTATTTTAATATTACTTTTGAGCATTGCCTTGCTTTTCTGTTAATTTAAGAAATAATTCATGAGAATGGCTAGTACCCACTTGAAGTAGCTGAGAAGACAGACTTCCAATACAATTACTATACTGTACAAATCAGCATCCTCAGGTAGGTTTAATTACGATCCCCCGCCCCCCTCCACAGTGGGTGAAAGATTTCCTGCACTCCCCACAAGCCCCAGCCCCCCACATGAAAACATGTGACCTAAGCAAATTTTGGCTTTGCAATATCAAGATCAAAAAACAAATGGCTAGGCCATGAAAGCATTACGCAGCATCCTAGGAATATGTCTATTTGCATCAACAGAGTTTCCCCCAAGAGCTCAAACCCCATTACAGACAGTGGAGTTGTTGTAAAACATGAAGTACGCGTAGGATTGGCAAGGAAAGCAATGTATCACGGGTTTTTCCTTCTTCTTCAGAATTAAAGCTCTAAGTTAGGCAGGGGGAAGACAAATGCGACACGAGCTCTGAATTATTCTTTTTTATTTATACACTTCAGCAGTTCATTGTTGCCTTTTCTCCTGGAGGTTGAAACTAATGAGAGTCTGAATAATTTCATGTAAGTCAAGAAGATGGAAACTGGATATGTTTGGAACAGTCCTTACATAAAATATGGTGGTTTTTATTGCTTTTAACTTTTGCTCAGTAGACTATCTTGTTAATTCAATAAAAAAATTTATGAAGGTGAATGAGTAATGTTTGTAAGTTTCTTTAAGCTTCTTGGATGAAAGGGGCTATTTAAAAACAAAGTATACTGTGTTGCATTATTATTTTACTTCATAAGCTCTGCAGCATAAAATGTTGCAAATAAAATCTCTCAAGGTTTTCAGGAAGATGAACATTATCTTCCTAGTCTTGGGAATAGATGTTCAGGCTTTTGTGAAAGTGGCAACTCCTATTTTTTGTTGCTGCTCAAGTTTTGTGTGCTCAGAGGCAGATATTGACAGGTGAAGTTTTGTTGAAGTTGTGTGCATGGAGTGTGTGTGTGTGTACTCAGATGAGAAATGGGTCACACACAGGATGAGTCAGACATTCGATTAGGTGTCAGTTTATGATCAATATTTATTTTGGGCTGCTAGTGTGCACTGTTATTCTGGAATTGGTATATTGTTTTAAAAAATAGACAATTTGGGGGGCTCATTTTCAGGGTCCAGAAATTGACAAGAAAAATTTGTGCCTTGTCATCTTGTGACATCAGTGAAATTTATATGTCATGCTCCAGAATTAAATCACTCAACAAAGATAAATTGAATGCCGTTATGAAATTCTCACATCATAATGGCAAGCTGTGTTCGGTGAATTAGGAAATTTAATACAAGTTGAATACCCTGACCGAGTTCAGGAAGTGAGGAAAGGAGGCAAAGCAGATGGGCATCCAAAGTTAAATAACTACAATAGATGTCATATGTCAAAAGTCGCCAAATGAGTAACATGGGCACAGGCTATGTGTTCAGAGGCAAAAGTGGAGAAGCCGCCAAAGAATCCGGGCTAAATGGGACAGCAGAGTCATCAGAGGGTGGGACAGTGGGAGCTGAGGTTCTGGCTGGAATGCAGTTTTCAGGGAGGGAATGGCAGAGGTGAAATTGGACATCTAGCTTGATAATATATCACATTGAAATAATATCATAAATTGTTCTTTATTTTCTTCCTCAATTATAATTATCATCAATTATTTATTTCCATTAAGCTCTCTCCCTTTTCAGTTTTTGTCCTTAAGTCTCTAAATATGAATATGCATGTTGTGTCTCCAAGACACAGTTGGTCTTGCTTCTTCAATAAGCGCAAAAGAACAGGTGGTGACAAGCAATCTCGGTTGATGATGATAATGTTTAAAATATTTTATTTTACATTGAATGTTTTCCTGATTCTTCGTCCAACAGGCTCATGACACTGTCAGCAGCCCTGAAACACTTCATATGTTTGTTGTATCTCTTTCTAATTCTTTCCATCTTAATAGGCTGGATCTGCTGTCAGCAGTCTTGAATGTCTGATTGAAAACAAAATCAAACAGATATGGAGAAATCAGAACCCTCATGCATTGCTGGTGAGAATGTAAAATGGTGCAGCTGCTGTGGAAGATAGTTTGGCGGTTCTTCAAAATGTTAGACACAGAGTTACCCTATGACCCAGCAATTCCACTCCTAGCTATATACCCAAGAAAATGAAAGCATACATCCACACAAAAACTTGTACATGCATGTTCATAGCAGCATTATGCATAGTAGCCAAAAAAAAAAAAGCAGAAACAACCCAAATGTCTATGAGCTGATGATTATTCAACCATAGGAAGGAAGAAGTACTGATACATGTTATAACATGGATAAGCCTTGAAAACATGCTACTGAGTGAAAAAAGCCAGTCACAAAGGATCACATATTGTATGATTACACTTGTATGAAATGTCCAGAATAGGCAAATCTATAGAGACAGAAAGTAGAGTAGTGGTTGCCTAGGGCCGGGGGGAGAGGGGGTTTTGGGAGGAATGGGGGAGGATGACTGCTAAAGTGTTTCTTTTATAGGTAATGAAAATATTCTAAAATTAGATTTTAGTAATGGTTGCACACAGTGAATATACTCAAAACCATTGACTTGTACACTTTAAATGGGTGAATTGTATATTATACGATTTATATCTCAATAAAGCTGTTTTAAAAATCAAACACAGTAAGATTTTTAAAAAACCTTTTCTTGCTTGGTATTTTGGCTCTTCCTCTTGGTAGTCTCGTCCTCCCGCTGATGGTCATACAATAGCTGCTATTTTATGCCACATATTTTCCTCTATAATTTCCCTGGATCACATATTTTGATCCTAGGCCCTTCTGGAACATTCTTGGTAACCTATCTCAGGGTTTGACTTCTCTTCTGCATCAAAGGATTAAAAGGAATAAAAGGAAACAACTGCACTTTTATAAACTCTTCTTCATGCTTGGAAATTGAAATTGGTCTCTTACCAAATGTGGTATCAGGGAAATGACATTATTTTTACAATAGAAAACCCAATACTTCTGATAAAAGCTAAGAGTTTATGCTTTAAATGAGATAAGACCATAGAATTATATGTGTGTGTTTTTTTTTTTTGAAACAAGCCCACTAGAATGTACACTTCTAAGAGGATCTAGCACCTTCCAGCTAGTCTTTTTATGAAGCTTTTTATTAATGCCAAGGTTGATGAAATCATTGCTCAAACATTTTTGAAACTCTTATTTTGTTAGGTTTGCCTCCAAATCATGATATGTAATTTTTAAAATATCCTGAACGGCAATACATTTCTGTCCTTTAATGGTGATTTCATTTTTGGCAATAGTCAAAAGCCACCAAATGTTTGATAAGTAGGTCAAAAGACCAACCTGAACAGTATTTTTTAATGTCAAAAATGAAATATGACTGTACGGTAATGAAACTTTTCTTTCCCCCGTAACTCAAACTAAATCTGAAGGCACTTTAAGAATATGAGTTTCAAAAAAGTAATTTGAGTACTGACAGTATTATTGGAATGAGCCTCTGGCTTCTCACCAGATACAATGTCAGGGACTTTACACAGATTATTCCAATAAATCCTTCCAATAGTTCTGCAGGGTAAAATTTATCCCCATTTTACTGATAAGGAAACAAGGTCAGGGACTTCCCTGGTGGTCCAGTGGTTAAGAGTCCGCCTGCCAATGCAGGGGACACGGGTTCGAGCCCTGGTCCAGGAAGATCCCACATGCTGCGGAGCAGCTAAGCCCGTGCACCACAACTACTGAGCCTGCACTCCAGAGCCTGTGAGCCACAACTACTGAAGCCTGCGCACCTAGAGCCCGTTCTCCGCAACAAGAGAAGCCACTGCAATGAGACGCTCGTGCACCACAACAAAGAGTAGCCCCTGCTCTCTGCAACTAGAGAAAGCCTGCACGCAGCAACGAAGACACAACGCAGCCAAAAGTAAATAAATAAATATATTTATTAAAAAAAAAAAAAAGGAAACGAGGTCAGAGAAGGTAAACAACGTGTCCAAATAAACCCAGCTCTCCTGAGGCAGAGCTGGTCCTCAAATCTCCAACCTGCTGATTCTCCATGGGGCCAACTGGATAATAAATGCTCTCGTATTAGTTTTAAAAATTATTCACTTTACCCTCCTACACTGTTGGTGGGAATGTAAGTTGGTGCAGCCGCTATGGAAAACAGTATGGAGGTTCCTCAAAAAACTAAAAATAGTGTTGCCATATGATCCAGCAATCTCACTCCTGGGAATACACTCAGACAAAACTCTAATTCAAAAAGATACATGCACCCCTATGTTCATAGCAGCACTATTTACAATAGCCAAGATATGGAAACCACCTAAATGTCTATCGACAGATGAACAGATAAAGAAGATGTGGTACATATATACAATGAAATACTACTCAGCCATTATAAAGAACGAAATAATGCCATTTGCAGCAACATGAATACAACTACAGATTATCATACTAAGTGAAGTCAGAAAGAGAAAGACAAATACCGTACGATATCACTTATATGTGGAATCTAAAATATGACACAAATGAACCTATCTATGAAACAGAAACAGAATCAGGGACATAGAGAACAAACTGGTGGTTGCCAAGGGCGAGGGGGTGGGGGAGGGATGGAGTGGGAGGTAGGGGATAGCAGATGTAAGGTTTTTTTTGTTTTTGTTTTTTGCTTGTCACTGTCAGCTTTTTCATGGAAGACTTTAGTAAGGGAGTTTCCAGGGAGAAGAATGAGCTATTCTAAGCAACAACATTTAGGAAGAAAGAGGAGTTCCTGTGGTCGTTGGGCCAGCTAGCTATAGAAACTGGTCCCAAGTAGTCAATGGCTTGGAAATGGGGTAGATGAATTGTGAAATGCCCACAAAATACAGTTAGGAATTATGTGGATAAAAGTTCCTGGAAGCTGAAGTCTTCTTTATGGACAGAATCAACAGAACGTGCATGGCAGAGCTGGCCACAACGTCCCAACATAGCACATTCTGACATTCAAATTAGACTTATTTATATGTGCCTCCTTGTGATTCCTTCAACTTGGTACTATGCTGATTATCTGTACACAGGGATTCTAAATTGAAACAACCTCACTCACATCACCACTATCACTCAGTTTTTGGAGACCAACAGCTTGGTCCAAATTTTTAAAAAGGTAATAGGTTAAAAGACAAAAAAAAAGTCAACTAAGCTATCAGGCCTAATCAAGAATGGCTTAATATTATTCATTGTCTTCTTTGAACATTTTACTTAAGTGTTTTGTTAGCGCTACTAGCTCAGGGTTCCCACCACATGCATCAATTTGTTTATAGGCTTTAGATTCAAGCTCTTTAAGAGTATTCCGTGTGTATTCAAAAGAACCTACTTTCTCAAGATAAGGTACACAGTATTTTTTAATATCTATGTTTTCGGTTCTCTGGCTCAAGATATTCTGCACCTGGGTGGTTTCAGGCCTCGACCAGATAGCATGAATAGTAGGGAATGAGAACTTTCCCTCTGTTAGATCTTCACAAAAGCTTTTGTTTTCACTATATTCTTTGGAGTGTAGATTAGCATAATCATCCCTAATTTGGAAAAACAGCCCAGGTGTATTCAGCAGTGGCTTTAAATCTTCTTTGTAATCAGAGAACAACTGCATGAGACCTACTGTTAATCCAAATAGTCCTCCTGTCTTTTGCAGGACCATTGCTTTATATTCTTCTTCAGTGGGACATGTGTAATTATCCTTCCAGTAGGTATCTAGGCCTTGTCCCTGATGGAGTTCTAAAAGCTGGCGAGTAAAAAGCTTTACTGCATCTGGGTTATCAAGGGTTAAGACTTTCTCTAGGTCAAGAATATGTGCATAATTGGCAGAACTGATGACAGATGGAATTCCATAGATGCTGTGTGCCACTGGAAAGCCACGTCGGAGTTTTGAGTTGTCTTCGACATCATCAGTGAGTAAACTGGCATTATGCACCATTTCCGTCACTTCAGTGATAATCTGTAGCTTGTCTTCGGGAACTTTTAGCCAATGATTAATTGCCTGTGGAAGTTTGGTTCTCACTTGTTTACCTGGTAACTGAGGTAAGTACTTGTAAGGTTCTTGAAGAATTCTTTAGGCTGTTTCTTGAGTCTTCTCCATTCTTTGTAAATTTCAAAGCTGATGGTTCGAGGATGATATCACAACTTTCACGCTGCGGGTCTGGGAGTAGCAGCCCCCGGAATCAACTTCCCACCTTAGAGTTCAGAACAGGGCTCCCCCGGACGCCTACATGAATCCCTCCCCTCACTTCACCATAGAACTCTCCGCCCTGCTCAGCCGCCAGCGACACTGAATTACTCAGTGCAAGAAAATGCGCCACCCGGGTCACACTCCAGATGTAAGATTTTATATATAGGATGGATAAACAACAAGGTCCTAGTGTATAGCACAGAGAACTGTATTCAATATCTTATGATAAACCATAATGGAAAAGAATATTTTGAAAAAAGAATGTCTACATGTGTATAACTGAGTCACTTTGCTGTACAGCAGAAATTAACACAACATTGTAAATCAACTATACTTCAATAAAAAATCAAATAAATTCTGGTTTCAATACTTACTAGGTATGTGACCCTGGACAAATCACTTAACCTACCCATGTCATGATCTCTTCACCTATAAAATGGGGATGATGTTAATGGCACTTACTGCACAACTATGAAGATTAAATGAGTCAACTTAGAACAATACTTGGCACATAGGTACTACTATAAGTGCTCGCTATTATTATTACTCTTATTAATTCCAGGAATCCATGGCTCCAAAGTCAAGTGGTGGTTCAGCTACCCTCGTTGTGGCTAAAAGATTTTAAGTATTGTTTTCTTTCTAAGCCAAACCTGCCTTCTAGTGGTTCTAGTGGTATTCATTCAGGCAGTCCACGGGCCGATTACAAGAAGATGCTATTTGCATTTTACCAGATTACAGGAATCAACTCAATTAATAGACCTCATTAATTTCTGACTCTTAATCCATTTACACTAATATGCTTATTCCCTGGATGGACAGTTCCCCTAGCTATATTCATCGTTTTAATTTTATTATAGGTTTTAACATTATCTTCCTAATACCTTTCTTTGGCCCTGCTCCCTTAGGCTATGTTTTCTGATTTCATAAACCGAAAAGCACAGCGTTGCATGACGCATGGCATGGGGGCCTTCCAAGGAGCTCAGAGAAGAAACATGGCAAACCCTCACAAATCTGGATTCCACTGACTCTGAACTTGTGATAATTTTGATGCAGGGTAAATGAGAAGTTTTTGGTGTTATTAGAGGAGAAAGGTGTTGTACTCAAATTTTGCCAGGTTGAACTTATTTTCTAGTTCTAGATCTGAAATGAGGAGATAAGAAAGGAAGCTTGAAAGGGCAGAAAAGCCCCATTTCCTTGAGGAAGACTTAGCCCAGTTTCAAGCTTGGACATACACACAGCAGGTAGAATTAGGAAATAAAAATTGTAAACCACTCCGAGAGGAAAGCCAAGTGACTAATTTTTTAAAAGATATTTCTCATATTTTAATATAATGATACAACTTAGCATAGAAGGATAGATAGTTATTATGTCCTTACTGTATATCTTTTAAAAATTATTTATTTATTTTTTTTGAAGTATAGTTGATTTCCAATGTTGTGTTAATTACTGCTGTACAGCAAAGTGATTCAGTTATACATATATGTATACATTCTTTTTTTAATATTCTTCTCCATTGTGGTTTATCACAGGATATTGAATTTAGTTCCCTGTGCTATACACTAGGACCTTGTTGTTTATCCATCCTATATATAAAAGCTTACATTTTCTAGCCCCAACTTCTCACTCCATCCTCCCCAGCCCCCTCCTCCTTGGCAACCACCAGTATGTTCTCTATGTCCGTGAGTCTGTTTCTGCTTCATAGATAGGTTCATTTGTGTCATATTTTATATTCCACATATAAGTGATATCATATGGCTTCTTTCTCTTTCTGACGTACTTCACTTAGTATGATAATCTCTAGTTGAATCCATGTGAAACCAAGATTTAAATGTGTTCTAACCATTAAACTACACAGCCTCTCTTCATCTATGCTGCCTCCGTTGTGAAGCAGGCTGGCAAAGAGGACAGGGCTGGCAGCAAAGGACAGTCTCTTTTCCATGGGTCAGAAAGATTTTGCCTGATGTTATATTCATAAACTTATCTGGAAAAGAAAAAAAAAGGGTGAATCTTCAAACACAAATGGTTGGAAGAATTTGCCTTCTAATGAGAAAAAAAACAAAGTCTCTCCCCTTGCTAATTGATTCCCTCGTAGAGGACTGCATTATTCCATCACGTCCTCTCTCCCTGTATCCATATCCCTTGCCATGTAACTTTGCAGTTCTTCTCACTAGGGATGGCGTCTACTTCTCCTTTCCTTGACTTTAGCCTCAGCCATGTGATTCACTTTGGCCAAAGGGATATTAGCAAAAGTGATACAAGCAGGGGCTTGAAATGTACTTGCACAGCTGGGCTGCTTTCCTTTTCTTGGTCATCTCCATGAGGATAACATACTCTGGGGAGCCGGCTGGTCCAAGAAGGAGGAGAGACAGGCAGAGCAGACCTTTGAGCCAACCCCCGCTGAGCCCAGCCTGCAGATGTGTGAGTGAAAATAGACGATTGTTGTTTTAAGGCACTGGATTTTGAGGTGGTTCGTTTTACAGTAAGACTGTGACAATAACTGATGGATAACCCACTCATTTGCTTTTTTATTTTAGGTACCAATTCCTCCCACCCATGAAACACACTCAGACACACTCACCTATATTTAATTATAGCAAATACAACCATCTTTCCCTCTTCCATCCCCTTTCTCCTTAATATGGCTTTATGCCACTACACTCATCTTTTTTTCTTCCTCCTTAGTACTTCTGACACACTTCTACCTGATCCACCACCACCTCTGTAATGGGATTGGTGGCACCGTGACCCTGGAGGTAACACAACTGATCACCATTCCTCTCTACCCTTATGTACACTGCCGTCTTACTGGTAAAACAATTCAAACAAGTATCTTCAGAAGGAAAATACAGAGGCCAGTTTTCAAAAGCCAACTACTCACTGATTCTCTTAGTCTAGTTTATGAAGTGATTCTAAGGGACCGTACAAAATTTCCAACCAGTCTGAACGTAATCAATCACCACCTGTCCCTTTTCAATAAATGTGCCTATAGCAGTCATGGACATTTTGGTGGAAACTTAAGTCACTCTTCTAAAAGGATATTGTGCTTAAGTTACTCTTCCAATAGTATTTATACTCAATTCATGTTTAAATAATTTCAAACACACTCAGAAAAGTTGCAAGAATAATACAGGGAAGTCCCAAACAACCTTCACCCACTTTCGGCAATTAACATTTTGCCACATTTGCTTTATCATTGTCTCTTTTTCTTTCTCTATTTTTTCCCGACCCTTTTGAGAGTAAATTGCAGATATCACGTCCCCTTGCCCCTAAATTCTTCAGTGTGCGTTTCCTAACAGCAAGGACATTCTTTTGCATGATCACAGCTAAAATTTAATATTGATTTCATGCTCTAATCTGATATACGATCTGTATTTGAATTTTGCTAATTTTCTCAATAATATCCTTTATGGCATATTCTGCCCTTCTTTGGATTCCCTGAATCCAATACAGGATCATAGATGGCAATTAATTGTCACATCTCATCTCTTTAGCCTCTTTTTTTTTTTTTTTTAATGTTTTTAGTTCTTTTATTTATTTATTTTAAATTTATTTATTTTATTTATTTTTGGCTGTGTTGGTTCTTCGGTGCTGCACACGGGCTTTCTCTAGTTGTGGGCGAGCGGGGGCTACTCTTCGTTGTGGAGCGCAGGCTTCTCATTGCAGTGGATTCTCTTGTTGCAGAGCATGGGCTCTAGGCTCGTGGGCTCTAGAGCACAGGCTCAGTAGTTGTTGTGCAGGGGCTTAGTTGCTCTGTGGCATGTGAGATCTTCCTGGACCAGGGCTCGAACCTGTGTCCCCTGCACTGGTAGGCAGATTCTTAACCACTGTGCCACCAGGGAAGCCCTCTTTAGTCTCTTAATCTAGAACAGCTCCTTAGCCCCTCCTTGGCTTTCATGAGCTCGGCATTTTGGAGTAGTTTGGGCCAGTTATTTCCTAAAATGTCTTTTAATTTAGTATTATCTGAGGTTTTCTCATGGTTAGATTGGGGTTATGCATCTTTAGCAGGAATACTACATAGGTTGCATTTACATTTTAAATTCTATTTCTAATTGTGACAAAAACAATATGCAATATAATTTAAAGACTCTAGCAGGTGAAGAATTATTACTGAGAGAGGGAGAAGTTGGCCATTCTCCCTCTATTTTAAGCCAGTATTATTTCTCTGTGGTATATTCATTGTGCTCTAGAAGAATAGTGCACTTTAACAAGAGCATACTGTAATTACTGTCCTGCAGTAATTACAGAAAGATTTTGGCTCTGTAAAAACTTTCTAAATGTTAGGGCCACAGAAAGATGTTTTCAATTTTGTGAACTCCCTAACTCTGAACACCTCTGCTGAGGAAGGCAGGGATCCCTGGTCATTTAGGCATCAGACCAGGACAGTACTAGATGACCACTAAGGTGGTTTCTGACCCTGACATGTATCCCAGGAAAGCTAAGGTCTGCATTCACTCTAACTTTCTAATTGAAGGCAAGGATATCACTCTTTGAATTAACAGGAAATTTTTTAGTATATTAAGAGTCTACATATCATATGAAAAGATGCTCAATTTTCTAAAAATTTTAAAAATGCAAATTAAAACTGTGCTAAGCTGCCATCTTTTACCTATGAGATTAGCAAAAATCTAAAAATTTAATAACACCCTGTGTTGGTGAGGACATGGGAGAATAAACACACTCATGTATTACTGGTGAAAACACAAATTGGTATATAACCTCTCTGGAAGGTAATTTAGTAATGACTATCAAAATTGTAAATTTATTCGCCCTTTAATGAGCAACTAAGTTTGGGGGAATTTATTCTACAGCTATACTTGCACACATGGAAGATGATATAAGTACAAAATTACTCTCAATGAAGCTCCATTTGTAATTGCAAAAGATTAAAAACAATGCAAATGTCCATCAGTAGGGAACTGGTTAAATAAATATTTACTCATCCAATGGAATACTATGCAGATGTCCAAAAAAGGGTGGTAGGGGGAAAGCTCGCTAGGTACTGATTTAGAAAGAGCTCTACATAGCAACACTATTAATAGCCAAGACCTGGAAACAACCTAAACATCCATCGACAGATGAATGGATAAAGAAGATGTGGTATATATATATACAATGGAATATTACTGAACCATAAAAAAAGAATGAAATAATGCCATTTGCAGCAACATGGATGGACCTAGAGATCATCATACTAAGTGAAGTAAGTCAGACAGAGAAAGACAACTACCATATGATATCACTTATATGTGGAATCTAAAATATGACACAAATGAACATATCTACAAAACAGAAACAGACTCACAGACATAGAGAACAGACTGGTGGTTGCCAAGGGGGAGGGGATGGGGGAGGGAGGGATTGGGAGTTAGGGATTAGCAGATGCAAACTATTATATGTAGAATGGATAAACAACAAGGTCCTCCTGTAGCACAGGGAACTATATTCAACATCCTGTAATACACCATAATGGAAAAGAATATGAAAAAGAATGTATATATATGTATAAATGAATCACTTTGTTGTACAGTAGAAATTAACACAACATTGTAAATCAACTATACTTCAATTAAAAGAAGAAAGAGCTCTAAAATATATTAAGTGAAAAAATACAAGTTTTTATATGTAGCACCATTTTTATACTATTCTATCTTTGGTATAAAAAGGAGGGGACTAAAAGTCGATATATATATTTGCTTGTATGTCCACATACAAACTAAGAACCTTAGTGAGGGGAGTTCTTGGCAGATGGGGGTCAAGGATTAGCAAGAGGCTTTCACTGTCTATCCTTTGTACTTTCAGGTTTTTGAACCACACAAATGCATTACCTATCCAAAAGCTAAATTTAAAAAGAAATAAACAGAATGAACAGAAAATGGTAAAATAAAAACAAACAAAAAAGAATCTATGTTTCCCTTCCTGCTAACCTGGAGTTATGAGCGCCAGAGGCAACTTTCTAGCATTTAGGACTTTTTCTCTGTTAAATATGATAATGTGAGCCCCAGGTATAAAAGGCATTCTCAGCAGTGTGTGTGTGTGTGTGTGTGTGTGTGTGTGTGTGTGAGAGAGAGAGAGAGTCTAAATTTATTTTCTTCCAGGAAACCAAATCCCAATTCATTTATATAAGCATGGTGTAGTCACCCCTGTTGGCGCTCTACGCAAATCCCCTTGGGATCCCTTTTATATTTTGAGAGCGCTCACCATTCCCAACTTCTGTGTGCTCTGCTTATAATGACCTGCACCTGTGACACTCTTTAGAGACCTGCCCTTGGGCTGGTCCAGCTACTTTGCTCTCTAGAGCAGAGAGCAAGAAATGCCTGGAAATTTACTTCCCCCGGGGCAGACTTAACCAATGATTTACCAGTGCAGGAGCATGAAATCCTAGCTCCTTGCCTCTGATCTGAACAAACTTGGAGGTATAATCTATGTTCTAGACCTCCTCACAATAGCGGGCTGTGGCTGGGACTTTGCTTGAAACTGCACATTTCCCTGGCTTCTTTCACTTCCAGGCTCTACTTCTCCCACACCCTTAACTGGTTTCTCCTAGGAATACTTTTTTTCATAAGTCATTTGTATGTGAATCCATGTCTCAGGATCCCTTTCTGAAGAACATGACCAAAGACATATGATTTATTTGATTTAGAGTGGCTGTAACATGACACCAAAATTTGATTTTTCCCAACAAATAGATTTGAGAAATTGGGGTACCATTATTATAAATTCCAATCCCACCTTTGATACATTGAAAATACTCCAGATGATACCTCATTATGCAATTATTTTATGACATATAATAATTTAAATAACTTGCTTCTATGAGCAAATGGGTTTTACCACACACCTAATCATATTACCAATTTAGTTAACGCAGAAGTCCTGCCCTTAGGGTCTAGTATTTTAAAAGACTGTAAATGGAATTTACAATGTTTCAGGTAGACCAACATGGAGGTAACAAAAGAAACAATTTCCTACATCATCTTGGGTTATCTGCTAACCTCCTGAAGCATGAGATCTTATTACTCCTATCATTATTTTTGCCTGCCTACCTAAGGATGTCATGAAAGCTCAGAGTAGAACACAGCTAATTTAACAACTGCATATTTGCATTTCTCCCTGTAAAAGCTTGTTTTCTCAAATATAACACATCTTTTCTCTTACAAAAGAACCAGTTTCCTGGACAACATTTTCTATTTCTCCCTTCCCCATAAACACCACCTTGGTATCTGGAATTTCCCTACATGTAAGGGCTTTGGTCAAATGTTTGACTGTTTTAAGAAGCATCCACAGTACAGCAAATGACAGAGAGAACATCCTGGTCCTTTACAGGCTTCCAGTCTGCAACAAGAAGGATTGACATCTAGATGCGAGGCCAGCAAACTACAGACTCCAGGCCAAACCTAGCCTACTGCCTGTTTTTGTATCACCCCATGAGCTCAGAATAATTTTTACATTTTTAAATCATTGGAAAAAATTCAAAAGAAGAATATCATTTTATGACAAAAACTATGTGAAATTCAGATTTCAGTGTCCATAAATAAAGTTTTGTTGGAACACTGCATCACTCACTCATTCTGCATATTGTCTATGGTTACTTTCAGTTGAGTAGTTGCAACAGAGAGAGTGTGGCCCTCTGTGGTCGGGAAAACAATGCCTTATCCCTGGAAACTGTGAATCTGTGAACTTACATGGCAAAGGGACTTTGCAGATGTGATTAAGGTTACGGATTTTTTTCTTTTAATTGAAGTGTAGTTGATGTACCATATTATATAATTTACAGGTGTGCAATACAGTGATTCACAATTTTTAAAGGTTAGACTCCATTTATAGTTATTACAAAATGTTGGCTATATTCCCCGTGTCGTACAATACATCCTTGTAGCTTGTTTTATACCTAGTAGTTTGTACCTCTTAATCCCCTACCCCTATATTGCCCCTCCCTCCTTCCCTCTCCCCACTGGTAACCACTAGTTTGTTCTCTATGTCTGTGAGTCTGCTTCTTTGTTGTTATATTCACTAGTTTGTTGTATTTTTTAGATTCCACGTATAAATGGTATCCTACAGTATTTGTCTATCTCTGTCTGACTTCTGCTAAGTGAAATAAAGTTACAGGCCTTGAGACGAGGAGACTGTCCTAGATTATCTAGGTAGGTCCAATCTAATCATATGAGCTCTTAAAAGCAGAGGATTTTCTCCAGTTGGAGTCAGAGAGATGTGACAGGAGGGAAAGTCAGAGAGGTTCAAAGTATGTGAAGGATCTGGTGTGCTGTTGCTGGTTTGAAGATGGAGGGGACAACGTAACAAGGACTGTTAAGGAGATGAGAGAAGCTGACAGCCAGCAAGGAAGAGGGAGCATCTAGCCATATTGGACTGGATTCTGCCAGCCACCTGAATGAACTGAAAAGCAGATTCTGCCCTCGGAGCCTCCAGCAACAAGGCCTAGCCACCACCTTGACTTCTGTCTTTTGAAATGCTAATGTGCTGAGCTCCACAGTGCTGGTCTTTTAACCAAAGAGCTATGAGGTTATAAATGAGTATTAACTTTAAGCTGCTAAATTTTGATAAAGTAACCGGATTAAGCCCCAGATGGAGTCACTCATGCTAAGCCCCATGTCAGCAAACCAAACTAACTTAACTAAGTTGCTATGCTCGGATCTTCTGGAAAAGTAAGGCCTAAGTCAGCCAATCAGCGCTTGCCTTCTCTGCACAAGATACCTGACCTGGTCCAACGTTTCCCTTTTCACCATATGACCAATCAGCAAATGCCTAGTATGACTTCCTTGTCCCTGCTCACTTTGGTCCATAAAAATCTCTCACCTTGTACAGTACTTTGGAGCTCCTTTCTATCTGCTGAAGTGGATACTGCCTAATTCATGAATCACTGAACAAAAGCCTTCTAGATCAGTACATTGTCTGGAAAATTTTAACAGTTTGTAGTAACTTGTTTCAGCAGCGATAGGAAACGAATACTTCCTCAAACCCTAAAATATTTGCTATCTGGCCTTTTCCAGATAAATTTTGCCAAACATTGATCTGAATCCTTACTCCCCAAATTGTGGGTGCTCAGACCAGCAGCACAGGTATCACTCTAGAGCTTGCTAGAACTGCAGAATCTCTTAATTAACCAGATGGAAGGGAATCTTTCACAACGTATATCAAATTACCAGAATGTGCACTTTAAATATCTTACAATTTTATATGTCAATTATCCTCTATAAAGCTGAAATTAAACAAATAAAAGTTAAAAAAATTAAAAAAACCTCAATACCCATATGATATATGCCCATTATGTGAGTTCACACACACACGCACACACACACACACACACACACACACACACACAAAAGGAAATGCAGAGTCTCAGACCTCACTGAGACCTACTGAATCAGAATCTGCATTCTAACAAGATCCCTAGGGGATTCTTTTGCACATTAAAATCTGAGAAGCACTTGTCTAGAGTTCATTTTGCTGTTGTCTTAGCTGTTACCAAGATGATCTTAGCTGCGTTTGTCAGGATAGAGAGTTGAGCAGAGACGTACACAGAAATAACATTAGAGAAAAGCTGGAAGTTGGACTTGGCTGGCTATTTTATAATTATCACAGTCACCAGCATCCTTATCTCCATCCTCGGCATTATCATAACCACATTCATCACCATGCCAAAGCAGCATCAAGAACCCGCTTCTGGCACCTGCACTGCAATTATTGCCTATTTTACTTGACTCTTTCAACTCCCCAGAAAGCTACTTTATTAGTTCCTTAGGGCTCCTGTAACAAAGCACCACAACTAGATAGCTTCAAATAACAGAAATTTATTCTCTAACAGGTCTGTAAGCCAGAAGTCAGAAATCAACATGTTGGCAGTGTTGGTTCCTCCTGGAGACTCTAAGGAAGAATCTGTCCCATGCCTATCTCCTAGTTTCTGGGGGTTGCTGGCAATCCTTGGCTTTCCTTGACTAGTACATGCATCACTCTAATCCCTGCCCCCACCTTCATATCATCTTCTCCTCTGTGTCTCCAATCTCCCTCTGTCTGTCTCTTATAAGAACACCTGTTATTGGATGTAGGGGCCACTCTAAATCCAGAATACTATCATCTCAATATCCTTAACTTAATTACATCTGCAAAGACCCTTTTGCTAAATAAAGTCACATTCACAGGTTCTTGGGGGGGTGGAGTGAGGGTTTTTGGATGTGGACATATATTTTCAGAGGCCACCATTCAACTCGCTAAAACCACCATTAAGGACCATAAGTTGGCTAATCAAAGCTAAGGTGACTCACTGCAGCGAGGACAAACCCATCCTTACTGAGTCTTAATGAGTGTCTCAAAAGGGGGAAATGAGCAGAGGTTAGTTATAGGGTTTTAAGGTGTGGAGTGGGTGATTTTAAGAGGAGTGTTGCAAGGTGGAGTATTGATTGGGATTGGGCAGAGTTTTATGACATAATAAATTTGGATTGGAGAACACAGTGAGGAAAGCCTTGATGATCAAGCTTGTCACTTAACGACCTAAGTTTCCACAAAGGTAAACTTCTTCTGGGCCTTGGGCTCCATCTTCTATACAATGAAAGCCTTGCTGAAAAGTATGCAGATGAAGCCTTTGCAGTCATTTATACCTCAACAGGGATGAGTTTGTCTGATAGCTTTCAGAGAGTTCAATTCGACAGAGTAAAATGAACTTCAACCATGATCCAGGCTAAAGGAGATGGAAACCTTACAGATAGCCAGATCCTTTATTTGGTTATCCAGCCAGGGTACGTCTTTCCCTGCAGTAAAGTAAAATTCCAGTCTCTCAGTATTCAGCTGGTACTGCTCATATATTAGATGTAACTGAGAAAAAAAGTGTATGTTCTATGCAGTTATGTATAGGTACCACTTTAAAAATAGAATATTAACCTTGTTTACTTATTTATTATCCATTTTCTTCTACTGGAACATATTCTTTCTTCATAAGGGACTTTGGTCTTGTTCATCATTCCAACCCTAGAACTCTTTCCTGGCACAAATGAAGTGCTTGATAAGTATTTGTAGGATAGATGAAAATAGACTATAGCTATTTGGATAAATACATTAAAATACTATAGGATATATATGGACAAAGGAGTCAGGCAGAAAATGTCTCTTGCTTGCTTATATCTTGAAGGTCAAATAAGTCAATTTCTAGTTAAGATACATTCAAATCCCACTGATTATGATAGTAAGGGTGTTTTGGAAGAGAAAAGTGGTAATAGAAGTTTGAAATAGAAATATGCAATTTGGTTCCTATCCTATTTTTAGAAGATTTAAGGTAGGGTGAGCTATAACTGCATCTAAACTGCAGGATGAAGATAAACCTCTGAAACCAAATCAGGACATATAGAATCCAAACCGTTTTTCATTACAAAAATGGAAGCCAGTTTGTAGGATCCTCTTTAAAGCAGCTAGTATGTATTAAGGCAGAGGAAATTATTGTAATGATTGATTTTAATTTAGTACAAGTCTGTCTTTAATAAATGAAATTTTCTCTCTCTTAAAAGAAATCTAAAATATCTTGGAGAGGTTGTCAAGAGACGAGAGAGCTAAGCTTTGCCGGAAAAAAAGAGAATGATGTTCTTATGGGGAATTCTGAAGAGTATTAAAATTGACTAATTCATTAGAAGAGACTTTTGTGAGCTTATTACAAGTTCTTCATTATTGCAGTTCTTCCAAAAGGGCTTAAAAGGCTTTTTAATGCAAAATGAACAGTACATCTTGCTTTGATGTTTCCTAAATATCTGACTTTTAAAAAATAGAATAAGTAGATATAAAAGCCATACATATTTTCAGTTTCCCCAATGATTTTAAATATTATTTTCTATGATTCAGATAGTTCAGCAATTTGTTCATTGCTATTTCACTTTGTTCCATAAGATCTTTGTCGCATACACAAAATATTTGTATTAGTCTGTGCAAACATGCTTTGTTAACTTCTTTTTTTCTGCAGCTTTGAGATATAATTGACATACAGCACTGTATTTTAACATATACAGCCTAATAATTTGGTTTACATACATCATGAAGTGATTATCACGATAAGTTTAGTCAATATCCATCATCTCATATAGGTACAAAAATTAAAGAAATAGAAAAAACATTTTTTTCTTTCTTGTGATGAGAACCCAGGATTTCCTCTCTTAACAACTTCCATGTATAACATACACAGTGTTAATTATATTTATCATGTTGTACATTACATCCCTAGCAGTTAGTTATCTTATAATTGGTAGCTTGTACATTTTGACTATCTTCATCCAATTCCCCTCGCCCTCCTCCCCACTTTTAACATACTCCAAGTTTACAATGCAATTCAATCCTTCTCTGATATATTAGCACCATCACAATTGCCTCATTCTTTGACAGGACCATGGTTCATTGCAAAACTATGTAAATGTAAAAAAAGGATCTTCTTTTTCCTCACTGCTTAGTTGCTGTTGGGTCAACTCCCCAGGGATCTGATGCACTGAAGGCTATTTGAACACCTGCCTTGAAAAGATACTCAGCATCGCTAATTATTAGAGAAATGCAAATCAAAACTACAATGCGGTACCACCTCACACCAGTCAGAATGGCCACCATCAAAAAGTCTACAAATAATAAATGCTGGAGAGGGTGTGGAGAAAAGGGAACCCTTCTACACTGTTGGTGGGAATGTAAATTGGTACAACCACTATGGAGAACAGTATGGAGTCTCCTTAAAAAACTAAAAGTATAGCTACCATATGATCAAGCAATCCCACTCCTGGGCTTATATCCAGAAAAGTTAAAAACTCTAATTTGAAAAAATACATGCACCCCAACGTTCATAGCAGCACTATTCACAATAGCTAAGACATGGAAGAAACATAAATGTCCATCAGCAGATGAATGGATAAAGAAGATGTGGAATATACATACATATATATATATGTATGTATATATATACAATGGAATATTATACAGCCATAAAAAAGAATGAAATAATACCATTTGCAGCAACATGGATGGACCTAGAGATTATCATACTAAGTGAAGTAAGGCAGACAGAGAAAGACAAATATCATATGATATCATTTACATGTGGAATCTGAAAAAAATAACACAAATGAACTTATTTACAAAACAGAAACAGACTCACAGACTTCGAAAAAAAACTTACGGTGACCAAAGGGGAAAGGGGGACGGGGAGGGATAAATTAGGAATTTGGGAGTAACATATACACACCACTATATGTAAAATAGATAAACAACAAGGACCTACTGTATAGCACAGGAAACTATGCTCAATATTTTGTAATAACCTATATGGGAAAAGAATCTGTAAAAGAATATATATATATATATATATATATATATATATATAATATATAAAACTGAATCACTTTGCTGTACACCTGAAACTAACACAGCATTGTAAATCAACTATACTTCAACAAAAAATAATTTTTTTAAGAAAGAGGTACCTTAAAAAAAAAACAACAACAAACTGTCTTACATGCAAACCTTGCATCTTCTCTTAAAAAGGCTTTGACAGTAGTCACTGTTCAAAAAAATTATACAAAATTTAGACACAAGGCAAAAGGGTGAGTGTCACATCCTTTCAATAGATTATGGAAAAGAAGGCTCACCGAAGGATTATCTATGGAAAGGTACTTCATTTGCTCACTCTATCATTGATTGAAAGTCAAAGACTTCATGAAGTTACATAAAAACTTAAAGAATTTTGTCCAGGAGAGATGCAAATGATCTCTGTCTAGTGGAAAAAATAACCCCAAAGATTATAGGTTCTTTGCCCTGAAGGAAAGGTTTGTATCAAATGCAGCCATTTTATCCTAACATTCCTTAAGTTACCTGTATATACGGAGCTCTTCACATGCTCTTCAAACCAGTCTTAATATCCTACTGGTTCCTGCATTAATTAAGTTGAATAAAATGTTTGGCATATGTTCCTTTTATATATGCATAAGAGTCAGGATTTGACCTTTTTTGAAAATTATACCTTAGTGCCACTTAACACCTCACACCTCTACCTACAGGCAAGTAGGTTCTGGACTACTCCTGTAGGAAAGAAAGCAGATCACAGAGAACTTCAATATGAAAAACAAAATGAAAAATTACTGAGGTAATGAAAAATTACTGAGGTAAGGAAAAAATACCTTCAATTTTCGAAGAGAAAAAAATAATCACCATAGAGGGCTTCCCTGGTGGCGCAGTGGTTGGGAATCTGCCTGCTAATGCAGGGGACACGGGTTCGAGCCCTGGTCTGGGAAGATCCCACGTGCCGCGGAGCGGCTGGGCCCGTGAGCCACAACTACTGAGCCTGCGCGTCTGGAGCCTGTGCCCCGCAGCGGGAGGGGCCGCGATAGTGAGAGGCCTGCGCACTGCGATGAAGAGCAGTCCCCGCACCGCGATGAAGAGTGGCCCCCGCTTGCCGCAACTAGAGAAAGCCCTCGCACGAACCGAAGACCCAACACAGCCAAAAATAAATAGTAAATAAACAAAGTAGCTATAAAATTAAAAAATAATAATAATAATAATCACCATAGAAACCAATGTGGTAATGACTTTTTTTCGGCCCTTATTCTGTTCCCTTTGTTGGGAAAACGGAAGTCCTGGGTTCAAGCAGTAGGACAGGACAAGGGGATGCATTACTTGTAAATCAGAGGTATTTGATTCTCAGACTTGGCTACAGACCTTTTCTCTTCTCATTGAAATCCCTGGGATCCTTTAGCTAATATACTGAGAGCATTTCATTTCCTTTTTACTTGTTTAAAAAAAAAAAAAAGGTTATCATTCAATTTCCTGAGGTACAACGCTTATCTCCTTGCCTATCCCCATTTTCAAAGGTCACTTGAGTCATATTTCAGGTTCGAGTAGCATTTAGTTATTACCCATCAGTGTCAGTCAAGTGGGGATAAGCCATGTCCCCTCCCCTCAAGGAAATCACAGTCTCAGGGAGACAGGGCAAAGGAGAAGAGTGGATGCAGGTCAGTGGAGGACAGAATGATAGTCTGGAAGGATCTGCTAAGATTTGGCTCTGACTAAGAGTGAGAAAAGAGTTAACCTCTTTTCTTAAGGGGTTCCACCTTAAGGAGTGTTCCACCTTAAGGCATAAAGACAGTGGGCTGAAGTCCAGATGCACTTTCAAGTCTAAGGAAAGAGTCACGGACCTATGGATTAGGTATCCTAACTTTTCAAACTAGGCAAGAGCCCTTAAGCCTTACACCATTTATTCATTTAGCAAACATTTTCTGGGAGGACCAAATTTGTGTTATTTTTAATTCTTTCATTTAGTGAGGAGTAATGACACACTTTTTTTTTTTTTTTAAATAACACACTCTTAAATGAAGCAGTCTTACGTGCTAAACTTTGGCCTTGAACCAAGCCCCGGGGGACCTACCAGTGGGACAGCAGCTTTGGAGAGGAGACAAAAGCCAGGCCTCTCATGTGAAAGGAATAGAAAGCCTGGGATTCAGTCTGGGGCAAGAAATGAGAAACGTCCCTTTGGGACACAAATAATGTGAGCCCATGTATCAATGTTACATCCCCGCGCTTGCCTCTGCCATATACGCCCTTAGGCTGCCCATGAGTGACTTCCTCCTACTATTGCCTTGACGTTAATTTTAAGGAAACTATTTGTTCATTTGTTCTGATGTAAAAGTATACCAGCTAGGAAATAAAGAAAAACACAAAATAGCAATCACTCCATAATACCACTCACAGAGGTAACACTTAGTATCTTGGTATATGTCCTCCTTCCGTGTGTATTTTTTACATACCTGCATTAGTTTGCCAGGGCTGCCGTAACAAAGTATCACAAACTGGATCGCTTGGGCAACAGAAATTATTCCTTTGCAGGTCTGGAGGCTAGAAGTCCAAAATCAAGGTGCCGAAGGAGTTGGTTCCTTCTAAGGGCTGTGAGGGAAGGATCTGTTTCAGGCTTCTCTCCTGGGCTTGTAGATGGCCATCTTCTCCTTGTCTCTTCACTTCATCTTCACTCTATGCGTATCTGTCTCTGTGTCCAAATTTCCCCTTTTTATAAGGACACCAGTCATTGGATTCAGGTCCACCCTAATGACTCCATTTTTATTTAATTACCTCTGTAAACACTCCATGCCCAAATAAGGTCACGTTCTAAGGTACTGAGGGATAGGACTCCCAACATATCCTTTTTTTTTGGAGGGGGGTGTGGATACAATTCAACGCATAACAGTACTTGATGTATTGACTGAGCTGATTATTCTCTGTTTGCCCCCCATTTTCCACCTCTTGGTCTTGTTCTGTGTCCAGAAAGGGTGACCTTTACAAATGACAGCAATGGCGCCTCTCCCTCTGGCTTCCAGTTGGGTTGAGCCAATAGGAGGCACTGGGAGAAGATCAGAGAGCAGAAAGAGGGAGATATTTGGTACAGTAAGTCCCCTACATACAAATGAATTCAGTTCCAAGAGCACGTTCATAAGTCCAATATGTTCCTAAGTCCAACAAAGTTAGCCTAGGTACCCAGCTAACACAATCGACTATATAGTACTGTACTGTAATAGGTTTATAATACTTCTCACACAAATAATATGTAAAAAACAAACACAAAAAATAAAGAAAACATTTTTAATCTTACAGTACAGTACCTTGAAAAGTACAGTAGTACAACAGCTGGCATACAAGGGCTGGCATCGAGTGAACAGGCAAGAAGAGTTACTGACTGGAGGAGGGAGAGGAGGTGGGAGATGGTAGAGCTGAAGGATCGTCAGCAATAGGAGATGGAGGGCAAGTTGCAATTTCACTCATGCCTGGCACAGGTTCTGGTTCCTTGCTGGAACCAGATGCACATTCGCATCTTTGAAAGTTCGCAACCTGAAGGTTCGTATGTAGGGGACTTACTGTATTTATTTGTTCCATTTCTGCCCCTCCTTGTCACTCTAGACCAAGGGGTAGAAAGGGTTTCCCAGCTGTTACTAGTGTCTGGAAACCTCAACATCTCTTTTTCGTCTTCTTAACCCTATCACACCTCTGTAAGTAGTCGATTAAATCCTTTGGTATGGCATGAATTTCCTGTCAGGACCCTGACTAATACTTAGACATACAACATATTTTATATAGTTGACATACTATTTGTTAAGAAAAATATCCAAACATTGGAAATAAGGCAAAGGGGAGGAGACATGTCTTTTCCATGTCATACTGAGAGCATTGTGTAACAAAATTATTTAATTCTCTAGGAGAACATACCTGTGTTTGACTTTACTGTTTACTACTTGATTAGAGTCCAAACACTGTGAAGTTATATGTTAACTTAGAGATTATTTTTGTTTGGTAAAAAGGATAACTCCAAAGTTCACGGTTTTATTGCCCTGTGAGTTATTTAATCAGTTTTGTATCTTACATAGCACTTATTCTGACATTCTTTTTTATTAATGTCTATAGATACCCAGTCCATTAAATGCTCTTTGAATGCTAATTTCACTCAACCATTCCCCAAATGTTGGAGATCTAGGTTGCTTCTCATCTTTAGCTATTTTAAATAAGCTTTGCTGATGATACTCACTTTTCACTGTACTTCACATGTAGGCAAATGTTTGTGGGAAAAAGAACAGTATAAAGTTTGCACTGGGCCTTGACCTCCCATATTCAGGATGGTCCTGCCCTTGTTTTCTTCCCTGTCCTACTGTCATCTCACCTCACCCCCAATGCAGCCAGCAGGATGTTCTCCTGGGACTTACAGTCAGTTTGGGGCATGGTCAGTTTGGGGCATGGCCTGAGCACACTCGTTGCTAACAATAGCACCTGACATCTAGAGAGTCCTTACTATATCCAGACATTGTGCTAAGTGTCTGATATGCTTTATCTCTTCTGGTCCCCATGACTACCAGTCAGTCAGTCAGGCCCTGTTATTATCTCCCTTTTCTTCCTGTGAAGAGGCTAAGTTGGGATTTAAACCCAAGTCTGACCATAAAGTCTGTGCTATTTAGCACTGAGATGGGAATTGACTGTACATGTATTAAATACGTGAGTGAACAAATAAATGAATGATGGTCAAAACACTCCTGAAGGGCTTCCCTGGTGGCGCAGTGGTTAAGAATACGCCTACCAATGCAGGGGACACGGGTTTGATCCCTGGTCTGGGAAGATCCCACATGCCACGGAGGAACTAAGCCCGTGCGCCACAGCTACTGAGCCTGCGCTCTACAGCCCGCGAGCCACAACTACTTAGCCTACGTGCCACAACTACTGAAGCCCACGCTCCTAGAGCCCATGCTCCGCAACCAGAGAAGCCACTGCAATGAGAAGCCTGCGCACTGCAACGAAGAGTAGCCCTCACTCTCTGCAACTAGAGAAAGCCCACGTGCAGCAACGAAGACCCAACACAGCCAAAAATAAAATAAATAAATAAATTTATATTAAAAAAAAAAAAAACTCTTAGAAGGGCTCAGCTGGAGGGTCAGTGTAGCCGAGTCTCACCAGCTGGGTGCAATGCTGGCTGGGGATGCCTCCTCAGGCCTCCCCCTGGCCCCTCTACATGCTCTGCTCACCTGCCTTCTAGTTGTCGACTTAAAAAAAAAAAAAAAAGCACAACCTAGAAGTTGAGAATTATATTTTATTTGGCTGACTTGCTGAGTATTGAAGCCTGGAAGTAGCCTCTCAGATACTCTGAGGCACTGCTCTGAAGAGGTAGGGGAGGAGCCAGGATATATAGGAGTTTTTGCAACAAAGACCAGGTAGTGGGAACATTAGAAGAATAAGTTAATTAAAGGAAAAACAAACATCTCAATGTAATGAGTTTAGCACTTTTCTTTGTATGGGAAGATGCAAGAATCTGGGCTCATTGAAATTGTTCCTTTGATATGCACCTTAACTATCTAGGGCCAGTATCTTTTTTCCTCTCCATCCTGAATGCCCTCAGGGTGCACACTTGGGGTGGCTGCAGTGGCTGGTGACTTGATGGCCACAACATCCTTTGTTTACTGATATGGCAGGTGACATTTTTCATCCACATAGTTCAGGGGTTGGCAAACTTTCCTAAAGGGCCAGACAGTAAATATTTTAGGTTTTGCAGGTCAAGTATAGTCTCTGTCACATATTCTTTTTTTTTTTTTTTTAACTTTTTAAAAATGTGAAAACCATTATGTCATGGGCCATACAAAAACAGACCATGAGCCATATTTGGCCCATAGATTTTAGTTTACTGACTCCTGTTCCAGTGTTACTGAGTCCAAGCTCCCTCTGCTCACCGTACGACAGGTCAATAAATCGGGAGACGAGGTGTTGAGACAAGGAATAGTGACTTTATTCAGAAAGCCGGCAGACCAAGAAGATGGCGGACTAGTATCCTAGACTACCATCTTATCGGTGTCTGGATGCTAGTTTCTTTTATAGAACAGAGTGGGGGAGGAGGTGAGGAAGTAAAGTAAAAAGGCCATAAGTCTTGCAAAACATCTCCTGGTTTTGGCCAGCCTCAGGAGGGGATGTGTTAATTATTTCTTTTCTGCAGCCATTCACAGGTGGGCAGGTCAGGGTGTTTCCCTGTGAGCTGAACAAAGAACATTTTAGTTTAACATTCAGGCAGAAAGGTAGGGTTCCCTGAGGCAGGCAATTATGTATGCCTATAGCTATAGATAGAACAAAAGCAATGGAAAGCAAAGGTCAAAGTAAAAGAAACAGATCCAACATGAAGTCAGATTTTGTTCTTCCCTGTTACACTAGGTCACTAATTCTCCCTGCAGATTTGTCTAATCTTCTGTTAAATCCAATGACTGCATTCTTCATTTTGGTTATTGTATTTTTTAGTTCTAGAATTTTTATTTGATTCTTTTTAATAGTTGCCAGTCCTCTGCCAAATTCTTTTTTTTTTTTCCCTCCCTCAACTTATTTATTTATTTATTTTTGGCTGTGTTGGGTCTTTGTTTCTGTGCGAGGGCTTTCCCTAGTTGTGGCAAGCGGGGAACCACTCTTCATCGCGGTGCGCGGGCCTCTCACTATCGCGGCCCCTCTTGCTGTGGAGCACAGGCTCCAGACACGCAGGCTCAGTAATTGTGGCTCATGGGCCCAGTAGCTCCGCGGCATGTGGGATCCTCCCAGACCAGGGCTCGAACCCGTGTCCCCTGCATTGGCAGGCAGATTCTCAACCACTGCGTCACCAGGGAAGCCCCCAAATTCTTAATTTTGTCTTTTATCTCCTTGGGCATAGGAAAGATAATTATTTTAAAGTCTGCATCTCATAATTCTAATATCTACCTATGTGGGTCTGTTTCTATTTTCTATAATTTTCGCTGGCTTTTTTTAATGGTATCTTTCTCTCTTATGTGTCTCATTATTTCTCATCAAATGCTGGACATTGTATTTGCAAAATTGTTTGTAGAAACGATTTGATGCATGGATGTTCTCTTCCTCCAGAGAAGATTTATGTTTACTTCAGTGTGGTATCTGAGCATGCCAGCAGTTTGGGATGCCCAGAATCACTAGCCAAGTTCAGTGACTGAGATGATTCCAGGCTGAGCTATAGCTCTTGGGAGAGTTTACCTCTGGTTATAGGCTGTAACCCTTTGGGGTAAAGACCCAAGTCTTCTCCTATCTCCTTGACAGGTTCCTTAGCTTGGCAAGGCTGTGAAAAGTTCTGCTCAGCTTCTCAGCTTCCCTACTGGAATTAGTATAAATGCCCAGGGGCAAAGCAGCTTCCTGGGCTTCCTTCTTCCAGATCCTGTGCAAGTAGATCTAGTTAGCACTCTAGTGCCTTTACACAGACCATTTCTATCTCACCCATCTTCTCTAGTTGTCCTGAAGTTATGTACGTGGGCCAAATCCCCTAGTCCGCCATTCCAGAAGTGGGAATCTGGAGACAAATTCTCTATGCAAAGGAATTTGGACCTTATTATTGAAAGAGATAGTTGAGAAGAGGCTTATACTGTCCTTCAAAAATTCCAAAAAAGACAGAACAAACAAACAAATGAAAACCCACTAACACATACCTGCTAATTTGGTTTAAATTTCCTCTGTAGCATATTTTAATATACTACAATTGTTGAAATCTTTAATAAATAAAAACATTTCTAGGTTATTATTAATTATCTATGTTATACTCTAAAATCAACAAGGATTGACTGTATAATTTAAAATTCTTGTTGAAAAACTAAACAAACCAAATGAAAACGTTTTCCTTTGTGAAACATAAATTTTCAACTGTAATTTTAGCAGAAACCTTCTTGAATTAAAAAAAATAAGGATTCCATATCGAAGGTCATTTTTCTCTACTCAACCGAATAAGGGCTATTCATATTCTCCATACTTACTATGATGCTTGGGCAGGTTTTGCTTCATAAAGTCTTTATTAGCATCCTGTTCTCTTTCTGTGCACAAGTGAAGTGGGCTGTTCTCAGGATCCAACAGACATAAAAAATGTTATACTCTCTAATGTTACTGGGAGAAAAAAAACCAAACACTTACCTTCACTCCTAAGTCAGGGTGAGGCCCTGATTATGGAGTAGTCTTAATCATATAGGTCATGGGCACTCTCCAGCCTGAGAAAGAGTACACCACAGCAAGGGTACCCCAGAGGCTATGGGAAGGAATCTACACTGTGTTGGTCCAGCAACAGCTAGCCTTGGCTTCTGTCCCTCTTTGAGGGAGACTTGACAACTGTGGTCTTGATCATTGGCTGGAAGAAAATCTCTTTGTTTACGAAAATAAAGGCTAAGATAAAAGGTGACCTCTTTCTCCTCACCTAGCCCAGGGATTGGAGGGTGGGATGTGATAGGTGAAACATCCCAGTCTTCCGAGGACCATTTTAACTCACACAATTTCTGCCTTGCAACTGCCACCTATCTGCCCCTCTTGTCCACTACCTATTATCTCTGATTCTGTGATACTGGCCAAAGTGGGTGGGCGTGGGTCTCGCCAGGTAATTTGGATTTGCTGAGCCTACCTTGTCATACCCAAGCCACTCCTTCACCCTTTTTTTGAGAACCACTGGTGTGATTTTTCATGGTTTTTCCTTTATTGGGTGGTCTTTCTCCTGGTCTATATTTGCCTGGTCATTTTAAGATGGGCAAAAGTTTTCTAAAAACTTCCCCTTTCTCAGAATCTGATGTAGGTCATACCATCTACCGCGTAACACAGGCTGTTCTGTGTCTAGGTGAAGTGGATTTGCAAAGGTGCTACTTTGGTAGACAGGAAGAGGCAGAACCTGAAGCACTGTTCCAAATCTGTTTTGTTTATTTAGTATTACTTAGATTCCTTTTTTTTTTTCTATTTTAAAGATATGATTTATATACAGCAAAATTCACTTTTTGGTGTACAGTTCTGTGAGTTTTGATAAGCGCATACAGTTGTGAAATTATACTGTAACTAAAATATAGAAAAGTCTCATTGCCTCAAAGATGCCCTCAGACCCCACTGTAGTTAACCCCTGCCCTTGTTCCCAGCCGCTGGCAACTACTAACCTGTTAACTGCCCTTATATGTTTGCCTTTTCCAGACAGTCACAGAGATAGAATCATAGAATATGTAGCTTTTTGTGTCTGAATTCCTTCATTTTGCATAATGCATTCCTCCAGGTTTTTGTATGTGTCAGTAGTTTGTTCCTGTTTTGTTGATGAAGAATATTCTATGACATTGTTGTACTCAGTTTGTATAGGTATTCATCCATTGAGGGGTATTTGGATTGTTTACAGTTGTTAGCAATTATGAATAAAGCCTAGGTTTATTAGTGAACAGGTTTTTGTGTGAACATAAAATTTCCTTTCTTTATGGTCAACATCCAGGAGTGAGATTGCTGGATCACATAGGAAGTGTATGTTCAATCTTTCAAGATACTGACGAGCCATTTTCCAAAGTGGCTGTATCATTTTGAATTTCCACCAGCAAATTATGAGAGTTCCGGTTGCTCCTCATCCTCACCAGCTCTTGGCATTGCCATTATCATTAAGAATGTTATCTCTTATAATAGGAGTGCAGTGGTATTTCTTTGTGGGTTTTATTTAGACTTCACTAATAACTAATGACGCTGAGCTTATTTACATGTGCTTATTTGCCATCAATGTATCTTCTTTAATGAAGTGTCTCTTTGAATTCTTAGGCCATTTATTAATTAGATTGTTTGTTTTCTTATTATTGAGTTTCCAGAGTTTTTTTTTTTTGAGAAATAACGTGCATACCATAAAATTCACCCTTTTAGTCTACAATGCAGTGATTTTTATGATATTCACAAATTTATGCATCCATTCCTACTATCTAACTTCAGAACATCTTCATCACCTCAACAAGACCCCTTAGCCACTAGCAGTCACCCTCTGTTCTCCCTTCCCTAGCTTCTGGCAACCACTAACCTATTTTCTCTCTCTATGGATTTGCCTATTTTGGACATTTCATATTAATGGACTCATACCATATGTAAACGTTTGTATCTGGCTTCATTCACTCAGTATAATGTGTTCATGGTTCAGCCATGTTGTAGCATGTGTCAATACTTTTTCCTTTTCATGGCTAAATAATAATCCATTACATGAATATACCACATTTTGTTTATCCATTCGTAAGCTGATGGACATTTTGGGTTGTTTTCACTTTTTCACCATTATAAATAATGTTGCTATGGCCATTCATGTACAAAGTTTTTTACATGGACCTAAGTTTTCATTTCTCTTGTATATTTAACTAGGAGTGGAACTGCTGCATCATACAATAACTCTGTGTTTAACGTCTTGAAGAATCACCAAATTTTTCCACAGCAGCTGCACTATTTTACATTCTTGCCAAGCAATGTATGAGGGTTCCAATTTTTCCCCATCCTTGTCAACACTTGTTATTATCTGTCTTTTTTATTATAGCCATCCCAGTAGGTGTGAAATGGTATCTTATTGTTGTTTTGATTTGCATTTCTCTAATGACTAATGGTAATGAACATTTTTTCATGTGCTTATTGGCCATTGTATATCTCTTTTTGGAAAAAATGTCTACTCAAATCCTTTCTCATTTTATTAATTAGGTCTTTTTCTATTATTTAGGTTGAAGAGTTCTTTATGTATTCTTGATACAAGTCTTTTATCAGATATATGCTTTGCAAGTATTTTTCCTATTCTGTGGGCTGTCTTTCACTTTCTTGATGGTGTCCTTTAAAGCACAGAAGTTTTTAATTTTGGCAAAGTCCAATTTATTTTTTCTCTTTTTGCTTTTTCTTTTGGTATCATATCTAAGAAACCATTGTTTAATCTAAGGTCATGAAGGTTAATGTCTGGTCTTTTTCTAACAGTTTCATAGTTTTAGCACTTACATTTAGGTCTTTGGTCCATTAATTGATTGGTTTTCATATGTTGAACCATCCTAGCAGACTGGGATAAATCCCACTTTGTCATGGTGCATAATCCTTTTTTGTATGTTGCTAGATTCAGTTTGCTGGTATTTTTTTGCTGAGGATTTTTGCATCTATGTTCCTAGGGGATATTGGGTCTGCAATTTTCTCTTCTTGTGATGTCTTTGTCTGGTTTTGGTGTCAGAGTAATCTTGGACTCATAGAATGATTTGGGATGTGCTCCCTGCTGTTTTTATTCTTTTGTCTTAAAGTCTATTTTGTTTGATGTTAATATAGCCACTTCAGCTTTCTTTTGGTTACTGTTTGTGTGGAATAGATTTTTCCATTCTTTTGCTTTCAATGTATTTGTGTCTTTGAGACTAATGTGTGTCTCTTGTAGACACCATAGAGTTGGATCACATTTTTCTTATCCATTCTGCTAATCTCTGCCTTTTGATTAGAGTGTTTCCAGGGAATTGCCAGAAAAACTCAGAAAATGGCAGTTCTCCTGGACTAGGGCTTGTGGGGAGCTCCAAAATTCTTCTGTCCCCAGTGGCTGCTAGGTTGCTAATTTTCACAGCTCCTTTTGTTGTGACACTGTTGGATTTCAAGACTTCTGAGGAGCTGGGAAGAGGAAGATGTTATGAGGCAAGTTAAAGTATCACAAAGCTCCCTATTCTTACTGAGATGCCACTGTTTTTTCTTGAATAAACATTCCTTGAATTGTTGCAAGCCTTTGGTTACTTTCAGAGTTCTAAAAAAGTTGATTTTGACAGTTCTTATCAGTATTCTCATTGTTCACATGGAGGAGTGGATGCTCGGCCGTCCTTACTCCACCATTTCCATGGATGTCATTCCTCCAAATCTGCTCTTTACCCAACTGCCCATGAAAGAAAATCTGTCAAATATTTATTTTTTATGAAATTTTAAAGTAGCTATCCACTTTTCTGTTCTGGAAAAATAAAACTGAAAGCACCTTAACAGGCAGGCACATTTAGGAGACACAAAGAAACAAGGAACAGAGAATAAATTTTATATAATTCAGAAATATAAGGAGCATTTTGCAACAGCAGAGCAAAGCAACCCATATTTTCATTTTGTACTTTACAGAATTCAACAAGTTCATGCACCCAAACTCTAAACTCCCTGCACAGTTTCCTTCCAGCACCTGGATCTTCCTAAGATACTATACTAGTTTTCTACTGCTGCCATACCAGATTACCACAAAGTGGCTTAAAACAACACCATTTATTTGCTCACCATTCTGTATGTCAGAAGTCTAGGCAATCTCAGATATTTTCTCTGTTCTAGGTTTCATAAGGCTGAAATTAAGGTGGTGGCCAGGCGGCATTTCTCTCTGGAGGCTCTGAAGAATATTCCTCTTCGAAGACCACTGATATTGTTGGTGGAATTCAGTTTCTTGCAGTTATAGGACTGCTGGCTGTCACCTAGGACTATCCACATTTCTTGGCTTGTGGCTTTCTTTTGGCCATCTTCAAAAACAGCATTAGTACATCAGGTTCTGTGCTTGGGGTCTCTCTGATTTTTGTGCTTGGGGTCTCTCTGATTTCCTCTTTTGCCACCAACCAGAAAAAAACTGTTTAAAGAGACTCACGTGATTAGAATAGGCTCACTCAGATAATTTCCCTATTTTAGGGCCAACTGTGCTACGTAACATAACATAATTAGGGAAGTGATCTTATCGTATTCACAGGATCTGGGATTAGGGCATAGAATCTTAAAGGAGCCATTCTTGGGATTCTGCCTATTTAAATGAAAGCCGGTTTGTTTGCAAAATAATTGGCCTAAATTTGAAGGCAAGAGATATTCCTACACAGAGAGAAATTTCCCCCCAAAATTTTACTTTAGAAATTTGCCAACATACAAAAAAGTGGAAAGAACAGTATAATGTACACATATATATCTACCAACTAGATTCAAGAGTTAAAATTTTGCCATATTACCTTTTCTATCTACATACAAGTATCATGATATCACACCTGAATATTTGAACATGCATCTCCCAAGAATAAGGACATTTTCTTATATCACAATGCCGTTATCATACCTAAGAAAAGTAATATTTCCTTAAAATATCTACTATGTAGTCCATATTCAAAGTTCCCCAATTGTCCACGTATGTTTTATATAACTACTTTTATTTCAAAAAAATGGTCCAAAGTTTATGAAATGTATTTGCCGTAATTTCTTTTTTGTGTCCTTTAACCTAGAACTATCTCCACGTCTTTGTAATTTGCATTTCAATGACTTCGAAGAGGCAAGATCAATTTGTAGTCCTGTAGAATGTCTTCCATCATTCAGGATTTGACTATTTCCGTGCGGTATCATTTAACTTGTTCTTCTAGCCCCTGTATTCCATGTAAAGGTTGGAAGACAACAGTATGTCACAGATTATGCTGTTTATCTCATACTGTATCATACTAGGAGTACAAAATGTCAGACTGTCACACTCTTACTGTCGTTAAGTTTGATTCCTGACTTAAAGTGACAACCACCAGATCTGTCCATCTCAAAGGTATGCTTTTTCCTTTATAAGCAGCAAATTATCTCTGAGGTTCACCAACAGCCTGACACCTAATGGTTTTGCCATCCACTGATAATCCCTTCCTGAATCAATTGTGTCACTAGGGTTTGTACAATGGTGATTTTCTAATTTGATCATTTTTTACATTTATCAGTTGTAATTCTTCTGTAAAGAAGGGGCTTCTCTCTTCAATTAGAACAGGAGAAATACTTAATTTTTTCTAATTACAAATCTCCAGAGAAAAAGTTGATGTAAAAATCATCTTCAATATTGGCAAATGAGAGTTTTTCTTTCCCTTTCTTCTCTTCTTTTTTATTATCAATATAAACTTATGAATTGGGCTTCCCTGGTGGCGCGGTGGTTAAGAATCTGCCTGCCAATGCAGGGGACACAGGTTCGAGCCCTGGTCCGGGAAGATCCCACATGCCGCGGAGCAACTAAGCCCGTGCGCCGCAACTACTGAGCTTGCGCTCTAGAGACCGAGAGCCACAACTCCTGAAGCCCGCGCACCTAGAGCCCGTGTTCCACAAGAAGAGAAGCCACCACAATGAGAAGCCCACGCACCGCAATGAAAAGTAGCCCCCGCTCGCCACAACTAGAGAAAGCCTGCGCACAGCAATGAAGACGCAATGCAGCCAAAAATTAATTAAAATAAAATAAAATAAATAAAACATTAACAAAACTTATGAATTTTATTTGTTTCATTTATTTACAATTATATTTCTTTATTTTTTATTTTATTTTATTTTTAAAAATTTTTTGGCCACGCCACACAACTTGTGGGATCTTAGTTCCCTGACCAAGGATCGAACCCGGGCGCTTGGCAGTGAAAGTGCAGAGTCCTAACCACTGGACCGCCAAGGAATTCCCAACAATTATATTTATTATTGTTACCATCATCATCATCATTAACGTGTGGCTGAGCCACACTGACTCCATTTTGTCAGCTCCATCTTAGGCCTGCAGTCCTACCCCCACCCCCTGCCACATAACTGCGCTTACTCATGAGGAATGCACTCAAGCCAGATAAGTTCCCTATCACCTTTTACACCTTCATCTGAACTGAAAAGTGGAAGAGTGCCTTTTGCTGAAACAGATGGTTAATGGTCATGAGACCCCCCCCGGGGGGAGGAAACATCCCCCCACCCCCCCAGTTCCCATCCATGCAGATGTGCTTCTCCCTAGAAGTCAGATTCTGTTTTTAGCTTTGGCCCCTTTAAATTCCCCTGTACCCCTTTCATCAGTGTGGAGTGCAGCTCCAAATGCCTCTGGAACGCTGTCCCCCCAGTCCTGCCTGTATGTAAGTTACCCACAATAAACTTCACAATTGCACTTTATGGTGTAGCCTGCTTCATTTTTCAGTTTCAAAGTTCCTTCCCATTTTGGAGGATACTATTCAGTATCTCCACCTCCCAACAATTATCATTATCATTATTTGATGCTCAAATTGCTCAGTCAAATTGGCCAGTGGGAACCCCTTCAGTATGATGCTAATATCCTTTTGAAATGACTCCATTAATCTTAGAGGTTTTTTGTTTTTATTTTGTTTTCAGACACAAGGCAACCCAGGCTTATCTTAAACTTTTCCCACCTTAGATCTGGAATCAGCTGTCTCTCCAAGAAGCCTTGATTCCTTTTAGTGGGAAATGGAATTCAGAAACCAAGATGTAGGTGCTAAATATTCTCACTGCTGTTGGGGACACAGGCATGGAGTCTAGACCAGAGGTCAGAAAACATAGCAAACTGTGGCCCTTAAACCACTGTCGGTTTTTTCATTTTTATTTTATTTATTTATTTTTAAATTAATTTATTTAGTTTTGGCTGCATTGGGTCTTTGTTGCTGCGCCCGGGCTTTCTCTAGTTGTGGCAAGCGAGAGCTACTCTTCTTTGCGGTGCGTGGGCTTCTCATTGCGGTGGCTTCTCTTGTTGCGGAGCACAGGCTCTACGTGTGCGGGCTTCAGTAGTTGTGGCGTGTGGGCTCAGTAGTTGTGGCTCGCGAGCTCTAGAGCACAGGCTTAGTAGCTGTGGCACATGGGCTTAGTTGCTCTGCGGCATGTGGGATCTTCCCGGACCAGGGATCGAACCCATGTCCCCTGCACTGGCAGGCAGATTCTTAACCACTGAACCACCAGGGAAGCCCCACTGCTGGTTTTTGTAAGTAAAGTTTTATTGGAACACAGTCACACTCATTTGTTTACACATTGTCTGTGTCTGCTTTCATGCACCAAGGGAGGAATGGAATAGTTGCAACAGAGACAATATGACCTGCAAAGCCTAAACTATTTACTATCCAGCCATTTACAGAAAAAGTTGCCAACCCTGGTGTAAACATGTAGGAATTATATTTTGTAATAATAGCATTCCATGATTATGTTTTTAATTCAAACTGGACTTCAAGTGTTTTCTTAACACCTTTGATTTTTATATTTGTTTCTCTATTTTCTTAACTGAAGGTCTTGATTCTTAATAACATGGACATAGTTACATATTTTGCTTTACCCTATAACATATAGTTTCAAAATTGCAATGTCAATATTACTTCTGAAAATAAAATGACTGAGGAAGGTTTAAGATGTGTTTGCAGTCTTTTGTGTCTTTATAATATATTCCACCAAGAATGTACAGAGTATTGTGCTCAAGTCACTTAAAATAATTCTTTTCTCTATGCGTAATGCTACTGATTTGGTATACTGTTAGGTTCATCTGTTCCACTTTATTTATTTATTTATTTATTTTTTCCACTTTATTTTTAATTTTGGAGTTTGCTTTACATTCTTTTTTATATTGACATCATTTTGAAATATGTAAAACCCAATTCTAATGGAGGATTTTAACAGGTCTATTAGAAAGTAATAAGTTAAGACTATAAAACACTAGTAAGAATATAGAAGACTTGGACAATACAATTAGCAAGTTTGAGAAAGCTACCCAGCTCATTTTATGAAGCTAATACAACCTTGATACCAATAACAAAAAAGAGAGTATAGGAAAAGTATAGGCCAATCACTCTTGCAAAGACTGGTATACAAACCCCTAACTACAAAAAGAAAATTAGCAAACCAAATCCAGTAGTTTGTGCGTATGCTAGATAGACAGATATTTGATAGATAGATGGATAGATAAACAGACAGACAGATACACCTGGAGGCAGTATGACTTGGAAGCTGAAACAGTAGACTATGAAACCAGAATGCCTAAGTTTGAATCTCAAGCTTCACTAATTACTGTCTGTGTAAACCGGGGTAAGTCATTTAACGTTTCTGTTCGTTAGTTTCTTCATCTGCAAAATGGGGATAATAACAGTACCCACCCCATAGGGTTGTTGTGAGGCATCAATAAATTAGTATATGTAAAATACTTCACATAGAGAGTGTTATATAAGTGTCAGCTGCTATTATTGTTTCTGTTTTTATTATTGTCCATAGAGTGGTTGCGGCTCACGGTTTCCACCCAGAGTTAGCCATTCTTGAGGTTAAGGGCACCAGTGGCGTATGAGGGACATAAGACTAGGTTAACAGGCCTGACTTGAACACAGAAAAATGATGGGAACTTCCCACAGAGTGCACAGTGGTAGACCCCACCTCCCCAAATCTGCCTCATCCACTTATAGGGACGACACTCATATGACGACAGAAGGCTGAACAGGTGGAGCATGTCACCTGAGTGCCCCAGCCAGCGCCCCGCGTCTAGAAGGCAATGGAGCATAGTGTTTAGGAAAGAAAGTTCTGGATTCCGACTACCTGCGTTTAAAACCTGGCTCTACTGTATTCAAAGCATCACCTACTGCAAGATTCTTAATTTTGCTAAGCCTCAGTCTGCCCATCTCTAATATGGGGATTATATTAGTATATACTACCTCATTGAGTTGCCAGGATTAAACGAAATGATACATGTCCATCACTTAAAACAGTGCCTGGCACTCTCTAAGTGTTAGCTATCATTATTGTTCTCTACATTGTTTATGAACTTGTCCTCGTGGAGGCAGGCCTTTAACAATGAGGACCATTTTCCTCTCTCCTGGTCCTGAGGAAACGCCAGTGGCGGGCAACAGGAGAGATTTCACTAGCCTGCACCGATTCAGAAAGTTAGAACTGGAAGGGTCCTCAGAGAGCTGCCCTCCACGCTCTCCTCCCTGAGCTGGGATGGCGCATGCGGGCCAATGCGCTCTCCAGGCCTAAGGGGGCGGGGCGGGAGAGTAAGGCTGAGCGTTTGGATTGAATTGCTCAGAAAGGGGAAATCTGATAAGGCAGATTGCTCCATGGACTCCAGTTACAGCCTTGGCGGTCTTTTCCTCCTTCGGGTAGGCAGCAGCTCTTCCTTTCAATCACGTGGCTTGAGAGATACCAGCTCCTGATTAGTTACACAAACAGGGGCTGCTTCTCATTTTTCTTCTCTTGTTATCCACGTCAGACCCTCAGTATTGCAGTGGGCAGCTCAGAGGGGCTTCAGAGATTTCCAGAGTTCCCTGTGCTTGGCAGGAGTCTTAGCTGCAGATGACAGAAAGCCAACTGAAATCGCTGATGCCAAGGCGGATTTGTTGAAAGGACACTGCGCTGTGTAGCTCCTAGAATCAAGCGATTTTTGCTAAACAAACAAGAATCTCAGAGGCAAAATCAGGACAGCTCCAGGGACCTCATCGGTTGGAAAGTTCTTCAAAAACAGTGTGCTGTCTCGGCATCTGTCCTCTACGCTTCTCTCTACATCTGTGACGTTCTCTCAGACGAGCTTTTGCCCAGAGGCTGAGACTAAGGCCCTGGCAGCTTCCGGGCTCACATCCATTCAGTTTCACCACCTAATGGGAAAGTGGCCTCTTTCTTTTGTTCTAATTAAAAACTCCTGGAGGGCTTCCCTGGTGGCGCAGTGGTTGAGAATCTGCCTGCTAATGCAGGGGACACGGGTTCGAGCCCTGGTCTGGGAAGATCCCACATGCCACGGAGCAGCTGGGCCCGTGAGCCACAATTGCTGAGCCTGCGCGTCTGGAGCCTGTGCCCCGTGACGGGAGGGGCCGCGATAGAGAAAGGCCCGCGCACCGCGATGAAGAGCGGTCCCCGCACCGCGATGAAGAGTGGCCCCCGCTTGCCGCAACTGGAGAAAGCCCTCGCGCGAACCGAAGACCCAACACAGCCAAAAATAAACAAACAAATAAATAAATAAATAAGAAAATCCTTAAAAAAAAAAAAAAAAAAAAAAACTCCTGGAGGACACAGGTCTGTCTTAGGTCACAAGCTCATCCCTGAGTCCCATCACTGTGGCCAGGGATCAGGACTGTTTAGTCAGGTGCCACCTCTAGCCAATCACTGTGGCCGAGGAGGTGGGGTCTGTCAGAAGATGACAATTCCCCTTTGACCCTAGGGTTCAATGAGCAACTCCCAGAAGAAAGCAGAGTCTTGCATCAGAAGAAAAGAGGGCGCTGGGCAAAAGGAACGAATAGATAACCCTACAGTCTCATTAGAGACAAAAATCTAATCTTTGAGACCTCATACTGATCAACATGATTTCCACAGTCATTTCAGATGAATATTCATAACACAGCAAGTCCTGATTTAACAATATATGAGAAAACGTTTCCACATAAGTGATTTTTCTAGGTAACTGAACGTTATTGCTTTAAGTGCTAAAGCGTGTTCTTTTAGATCATTTTCTATAGGCTCTTTATAATATGGCGGAAGCAATTTTTTTTCCTGCTTTTATAAAAAGAGTGTCCTGAACAAAATTTAACCCTTACTTGTCACCAAGTAAAGGTTATCAATGATTGGATATCAATGATTGGATATCAATGATGTTCTCCTGGACCACTGAGGCCTGTAGAGCTTATTTGCCCCTATGCCATGGGCACCAGACTAACACATGTTGATTTCTGCGGTCATTTCTTAATTTTTGTTCTCATGTTCTCAGACGTTATTCTGCACTGCTGTCACTGTGTCTATCTCTAGCGTCTTTTCCCCTTGAGCACCTCCTCCCTTGCTTATTTGCTAATTCTAATCTACCATGGCTTGGGAAATCAGATGACCAAAAATGTTACAATATTGTGTAAAATATTTGCAAATTCAGAAGCTAGAATTTACTGCTCTGCGAAGAAATAGGCTCTGAGAGAAAGCTGGGGAACTCATCCATGAATAAGTTATGAGAGTTCTTTAACACTCATCCAAAGTATTTCTACACACTTGTCATTTTCTTCCCCAGGTTCGCTTGTCTCGGTTCACAGAAGTATACTAGGTGGTTGAGTTACTGAAAGTATATTTTATAAGAACTGAGGTATTTTTTGACTTCTTTTCTTCATATTATCTCTTTTCTAGATTACATTCTCTTCTTTCCATTTTTAAATATCCATTTGTCTGTGAGTCCTCACTCCACTATTTTAGGCCATTTCCAAGAAGTCAAGAACATGGACCCCCTCCCCGCCTTAAATCAGCAAATGAATATGCAGGAAAAAAAAATAGCATTAAAATGTACACTGTCACAGAGAGAGAAAATTATATACAGATGACTTTTTCTGTAAATAAATCACTATTAAATGCTGTGATTTCAAAATGAACAGTGGGCAGTGCTGAATTCAGGAAATGGATGAAAACATTTCCTTGTGGGAAAAGAAAGCTTGCAACCAGCAAAACTGACATGGAATTGAGAAAAGATCTGAATTCAAACACACAGATCTTGCTTTTCCCATAGATAATAAAAAGAGGGGGAAAAAATCAGCCCACTTCACTGCTACTAAATGAGAGTTGATTGAAATATTATGGCCTACATGCCCCAGATATGAAGACCCACTCTGAAAACTTCATATCCAAAAATAACAAGTCTGGCTCTGTTTATACCCAGCTAAACAAGTCAGATTGGTGGATTCAGGGGAAAATAAAACAGATTCTATGACAGAATTAAGTAGGTATTCCAGTTCCTCAGCTGTGTAATAAATCACCCCAAAACTTAGTAGTTTAAAACAGCAACATTTATTTTGCTTACAAATCTGCAATCTGAGCAGGGCTCAGCAGGGACAGCTTGTCACTGTTCTGCTCCGTGTCAGCTGAGGTGACTCAAAGGCTGGCTCCGCTTGGCATTAGCAAGGGCAGCTCAAAGGCTGGGGCCCGGATCCATCCAAAGCTCACGCACTCACACGTCTGGAGGTTGACGCTGGGGAGACCCACACAGCTGTGGGCTGAGACAGCTGTTCTTGCTTGGGCATCTCTCTCAATCTCTATGTGGTCTCTCTAGCATGGAGGCCTGCGGCAGCCGGACTTCTTATATGATGGGTCTGGGATCCCAAGGCAAGTGTCTCAAGAGAGCAAGAGCCTGGCAGAAGCTGTATTACCTTTTATGACCCAGCATCAACAGTCACTCAATGTCACTTCCTCCACATTCTATCCATTGGAAGTGAGTCACCATAGGCCAGCTCACATTCAAGGGGAGGTGATGGAGTTCACCTTTGTAGCTGTAGTGTCCAAGAGTTTGTGGGAATGGTTTTTTTCTTATAATTTTTTTTTTGCATTCTTATAATTGTTAAAAATAGAAGTACAGTTGATTTACAATATTGAATTAGTTTCAAGTGTACAACAAAGCGATTCAGTTATACATATATATATATTCTTTTTCAAATTCTTTTCCCTTATAAGTTATTACAAAATTTGAGTATAGTTCCCTGTGCTATACAGTAGGTCCTTGTTGTTTATTTTATATATAATAGTGTGTAGATGTTAATCCCAAACTCCTAATTTATCCCTTCCCCCCTTTCCCCTTTGGTAACCATAAGTTTGTTTTCCATGTCTGTGAGTCTATTTCTGTTTTGCATATAAGTTCACTGGTATCATTTTTATTTTAGATTCCACATATAAGTGATATCATATGATATTTGTTTTTCTCTGTCTGGCTTACTTCACTTAGTATGATATTCTCTAGGTCCATCCAAGTTGCTGCAAGGAACATTTTAAAACACCAGTCGAGTGGGATAGGGAAGGTGGGAGGGAGACGCAAGAGGGAGGAGATATGGGGATGTATGTATATGTATAGCTGATTCACTTTGTTATACAGCAGAAACTAACACACCATTGTAAAGCAATTATACTCCAATAAAGATGTTAGAAAAAAAAAAAAAACAACAGTTGGTGACTCTGCCTGCCTGAGGAAGGGACAACAGCTATTGCTAGATCAAGCTTTTTCATACTGCAACTCCAGACCTAATTCCATTCCCTCCTAATCATTCTAGCCAGTGAGCAACTCTTCCTAGCATCTCCCCAAAATGCATCAACTTTCATATATGTGCTGACTAGGTGCTTATTTGGGGATGAATCTGAAACGGAGGAAGAGAAGTGGTGCCTGGGCTGAGTTAGGGACTACCCCTTCCCAGAGGCCTGGCAGCAAGGCAGCTCTGCTCAGAGCAAGATCCCCAGAGCCAAGGCCTACATGGAAGCCACAGTGGTGATAATTTCAGAGAACCCAGCGAGGAAGTGAGAAAGCTCAGGTCTACAAGTGCCCCAGAGTCACCAAGTGGTCCCTTCATAGTCATTTATATTCATGATGCAGGGGTTCTTAAAAATAAGAGCAATCGTAATAAATACCTTACAGTTGTAAGTTACTGTGGGCTTTGTAAAGTATATCCACATAAATCCTCTCATCTTCTGCTCTGTTGTGGCAGAAATTTGATTACTTCTCCCCTATCAAATGGCAACAGAGGCCACTATCAAGTTCATCTTTAAGGAGGAAATTGGATCATTCTTTGAAAAGATGGCTTCCTGTGTCAGGGGAGGCTTGGGTAGCTGCTTGCAGTGGTGATTTCCATTGATCAGGGTGAGTTACCAGTTTTTTCATGAAGCTCTCTCAGTACTGAAGCTAGAAGTAACTGCTCCTCTCTCTTCACTCTCATAGCACAGTGATCACAGTTTTATTTCACATTTATTCTCTTCTGGGCGCCATTTTGATTAGCTCTTTTCACATCCCTACCATCACTAACAATTGTGAACTTTTGAGCATTAAGAATCATTTTGTTCCATCTTTATTCCCTAAATCACCCACGTGATGCCTTGCATGCATATGTTTGTTGAGGAATGAATGTATAAGTGAGTAAGTGAAAGGTATGAAAATGTATTAGATGGAACCTTAGAACATAAAAAACGTGAAGATGTTTATTCAGCCATAAAGAATGAAGTACTGTTACATACCACAACATGTATGAACCTTGAAAACATTATGCTAAGGGAAAGAAATCATTCACAAAAACCCACATATTGTATGATTCCATTTATATGAAATGTCTAGAATAGACAAGTCTTTAGAGATAGAAAGTGAATTAGTATTTGGTTAGGGTGGCAAGAGGAATGTATTGAGGGGAAATGGAAATCGTAATGAGAAGGGGGTTTCTTTGGGGATGACACAATTGTTCTAAAATTGATCACAAGAATGGTTACACAACTCCGTGAATGCACTGAAAACCATTGAATTATACACGTTAGATAGGTGAATTGTATGGTATGTGAATTATATCTCAGTAAAAATCTATAGCGATAAAATATGTGAAGATGTATGAATATCACACTCATAAACATGGAAGATGTCTCTTCTAACTAGAAAAGACTAAGAAAAAATGAAATGAAAGCATATCATCTTGTTGATGTATGGTATGAAGAAACAGTTCAATATCACCATCCATCTGGACCTAGAGATTCTCCTACTAAGTGAAGTAAGTCAGACAGAGAAAGACAAATATCATATGATATCACTTACATGTAGAATCTAAAAAATGATACAAATGAACTTATTTACAAAACAGAAACAGACTCACAGAGATAGAAAACAAACTTATGATTACCAAAGGGGTAAGTGGGGTAGGGGAGGAATAAATTAGGAGTTGGGGATCAGCAGATACAAATAACTAGATATAAAATAGATAAACAACAAGGTCCTACTGTATAGCACTGGGAACTATACTTAATATCTTGTAATAAACTATAATGGAAAAGAAAAAAATATCACCATCTATCTTTTTTGATAAGCATGTGCTTGGTGTATCCTAGTGGGCCTACATCAATATTTGCACCATTATCATCAACAGAGAACAGACTTTTAATATTTTATAGCAATTTTATGACCATCTCATTTGAAAATTGCATAGATACTATGAAAGACTCATTGTTTTAATAAGAGGGATTTATGGAAGACATTTCTAGTATCAGATGAAGAGGAGTCTCATCATACTTTCATTGTAAATGACTTTTCATATTGCCAACTCAATTATTATGGTTCTGAGACACTGAATCCAGAAAACCATTTCAGAGTCAGGAATGCTTGATTTGTAAGATGCGAAATGAATGAATGTCTCTACTTTGAATTATTGTGAAAACCAAAGATAGACAACCTATTAGCTTTTGGAGGGAAGAAGACTCAAAGGCCAATGAAATTGAGACTAATTCTTCACCTCATGGGCAAAGAGCTGATTGTCCATGGGAAAAAGCAAATCGTAGTCCCATGACAGGGACAATGCCACTCACTCTATAAGCAGAATAGGGGATGGTTTGACTTTTTCGAGGTAATGGGGCCCTGAGTGCCAGCTGGTATAGCCTGGAGCAGGGAGAAAGAGAGTGGGCTTCTGTGCACCTGGATCCTAGCAATGTCCATTCTAGCTCAGTGCGGGTAGGGCCACGGTCCTCCCATTTCCCTCTCCTGGAGCCAGCTTGTCTGCTTTCTGATTTTCAATGCACAGAAACAGTCTCACTCAACTACCATGCAAATAGAAGGATCCCACCTGCTATAAGGAACATAAGGTTTTGCTCAAAAGTAAGCGCCTCTGGGAGAAAAGGAGAGGGCAAAGCAGATGTCATTCCTCTTCATCCTTGGGGAGAAGTGGGCCCCGAATAAATAGAAAGAGGAAAATGGGAAGATCATCCTCGATTTGAGGGTTTGTTCCACACGTAACTTGCATTGGGTTATGCACCCCAAAGGAAGAAACAAGGTTCATTATGGTGAGGAATAACGGTCACACTCCAGACCCTCAAGATTCACTGGAGTCCTAGAACTACTTCTTTCCCTCCCTGACAGTCTGAGGGTCCTTGGAGACCCTACTTGCATCCTGTGAGTTTCCTTCTCCTTGCTATCTTTCACTCTCCATCTTCTCATGGCTTGCATGCTGACACTTGCCAAGCCAAGCCCCAGGTACTCCTCCTGGCCCCTAGGTTCTTGCTTTCCTATCCATGTTGTGCTGCATCTTCACCTGAAAGGTGGGGAGAGGGCCCATCCCTCCCCAAGGTGTCTTTGTTCGGGGGCACAAGGCAGAGCCCAGCATCCCTACCCCCAGGCTCTTCCTGAAGCCCTCGAGGCAGAGGACCACCACCTCCGCCAGTCTCTCCATTTTTCCTTAGAAACCTAGATCAAGTCCCTTGGGAAGTTCCATAATGGGACAGTGCAAGGGGCACTGCTTATTGCCAACAGTGAATGTCCTCTCCGCATGATGCCCCTTGCCTCAGGCTGTGCCCTGGCTCTCTCCCCTCAGTGTGAACTCCTGATGCATCCATTCCTGTCCGGGACATTAAGAGGTGCTTGGTAGATTCCAGATTTGGGGTCTTATAGCCCTGAGGGCTGGGAGGGGGCAGATCTCAGAAGCCATTATCACCAAGAGATATACTGCACCCACCCAGAACAGACCATTCCAAGTAGCCAGCTGACATGAGCTGGGTGGGATTGTGCCAGCCTGCAGGAGTGTAAGGGACCCAAGAAGGAAGATCTCAAGGCCTGAGAAAGCCAGAAGGAATCCCATTCAAAGTAGTCCAGCCGGACATGTGGTTCTGGGGTAGGGCTTCAAAAGCAGATGTGGAAAGCCACAGGTATGCCTGGGAAGACGAGCAAACACTTGGAGAAGATGGATGTGAGCCTGGGGACAAATAACACAAGTCGTGGCCATATGTAGGTATGACATAGTAGGCAAGGCAGAGCCCAATTCAGGACTTGGTGTGCAGCGCCTCTCTCTTCTGGGCTAGGGTAGTGCTACAGAAGGGTGTATGACAGCTGTCCTTGTTCAAGTTCCCCCAGTGGCAGAGCTTGAGACAAGGATTTGTTTGCAGGTAATTTATTTGGAAGGTGAGCCCAGGAACAAGAGTGAGGGGGTGAGGAGAGTGGGACAGGGAAGGAGAAAAAGCTAAAGGGAGGGTGCCTTGAGCTAGTTACCACTGTGGACTCATTTTCACTGGGAACCACTGATGAATCATATAAACTGAGCCTCAGCATTATCCCTCCAGAGGATAACAGGTGAGATGGTTTATCCTTGGACTTCAGTCTCCCACTGGCTGGTGGATGCCCCTGGGGCTTTACCTCCTCTGAATTTCTGGATGCTTTATGAGCTGATCCAAGTTCACTAAGCTTTGGTAAAAGCCTTAGAGAAGCTAAGGGGCCCTGGAGCTCAAGGCGCCTCGGTGCCGACTGCAGCTGAAGTCAGATAGGGCCAAGGGGATGTGATACAAGATACAAAAAGCAGCTTCCTATGCAGCCTTAACAGGCCAAGCACACCTAGCCCAGAAGTGTCTGGACCTGCTGAGCTCCCAGTGGCATACAGTTGACGTGCCCACCCTGGCCCTGCTGCTCCTTACAGAGGCCAAAGTTTGCCAGTGGAGGGGTTTCCCACCTCCTCCTCGAGGAGATTGTGTCCCATATAGTCTTTTTGGTCACTATGTCAGTGAGAGCTGCCTGTATCAGCAGGCGTCCATTGGGCAATCTGGTCCCAACTCATTTATTATTTTCTTTTGCCTGCCTGCAAAGTTTTGGATAAATGTGGTTTTCCTCTGGAATTTGTAAAACCTCGCCATTTCTCCTATTGTTTAGCCTGCCTAGTGTGTAAATTCCTTGTCAACAAGCGTAAAATAGCATCTATCTTACTCGTCACTGTATCTTCAGTGCCCAGCTCAGTACCTGCCTGCCACTTAGTAGATTCTTAGTAAATATATGTGGAATAAATGACTCCCTTACTCGCCATTTCTAATGCCTTGAACATCCCCCTGGCTTCTATCCACCTTATGGAATTCTTTTTTTCCTTTGATATTTTCTTCCCAGTGTTTGTTTTGTCCAGTTTCTGCCACCTCACCCCAGGACCTGAGTTCACAGTCAACTGGCACTTGGGAACAACGAACTGGAGTTGGGGAATTCGTTGGAACTCGGAAGTTGGGCCGAGGAATACAAGACCCAGGGAGGGCATCACGGCATTGAAGACCTTGGGTGAGAGAACAAGGAAGGGGGTCTCTGATGCCTGCCTGAGGATGACTCTGATCATAGTTGACTTGATGGCAAAAGTAAAAGACTGTTTGGCCCCATCGTCTAGACTCTGTGCATATGTATGATGATCTGGGATCTTCTTCTAATTTATTTTTATTTTTATTTTTGTTTTTGGCCGAGCCACATGGCATGCGTGATCTTAGTTCCCTGACCAGGGATCAAACCACTGGACCGCCAGGGAATTCCCTGGGATCTTCTTCTAAATCACACAACTTAGAAAAGTGATTCAAGGGATCATTTTCTCAATTCTCCCAAAGATGGTACATAACTAGTTTCATTCTAGAGAGATTGGAGAGAAATTCATTTATTACATACAATGGATGCCCTAGGGTTTAATTCTCTCACAAGACTGCAGCTGAGAAAATTTGGTCTATACTAAGATTTTCTTTCTGGTAATAGACAGTGGCTTCTCACCTTTCCAAATGTGACAGGCACAGCTAAGTTTATACACAAATCCAGGTGACCTGATTGAGCTCACATAGGCCACACCACTTCTGTCACCCAGTGCCCTACTATGACCATTCCAGAGGTCATGAAGAACTCTTCCAAAGCTTAGCCTTCAATGGCTACACAATAAATACTACTTCACATGGATGAACCAAAGTTCTTCCAATTATTTTCCTGCTATTGGACATCCTGACTGCCTCCAATTTTCCACAAAGCTTTTTTTTTTTTTTTTTTGCCTTTTTTAAATTAAAGCAAGCCCAGCAGCAGTATGGAGTCTGGATTGGATGAGAGAGAGACTCAAGACCACTTAGCCAGTTACTACAATGGCTAAGAATGAGATCTTGACTCCAGGTGGTGGCAGAAGAAATAGAATAGGATAGACCAAACCAGATTTGCAAGAAAAAAGACATTTGGGCCCTTCGAGATAGTCAGATGTCTCTTTTACTCCACACCCATAGCTTTCAAAATTTAGTTTTATGTCATGACCACTTAACCAAGTTCTACGTCTTTCAAAGCTGCCTTCTTGATACTTAGCAGAGAACCCTGGTTTCTGGGCGATTGCTTCTTCTCCATTTTCCCCTTGAGCAAATGCTGGCTGCTGACTGCTGTCTGTGGCTCACTGACTCCTTGGGGGTCCTCTGCCATTGGGTGTCTGCCCTGAGGACAAGTGGCCGGCTGCATACCTCTGCCAGAAGCCAAGGCTACCGGAAGTGAAACGCTCTCATTTTCACCAGAACTATTCACATCACTAAATGGAGAAAAAGAAATTATCTTCACGTTTTATGATTTTTCTCTACAGAAAGGCATCGCTCTTACCAAGAGAGACTCTAATAGCTTAGGCATCTGAATGTTTTCCTTAAGAGAATACCTTCAGATCTAAGAGCTGAGAGTCAAGAGTCTGGATTTTGGATAAATTTATTTGACTTTTTAATAATACCAACGTCTTACAATTCAAATTTAGAGATGCTGACTCCTGATATTTTGGTTATCTATATATATATATTCAAAGTAAAGATACTTGTGAGAGCACCACATGTGATATTCACCACATCCCTGCATTGGCAGTCTACGCAAGATTCTAAAATGTGTCTTAACACCTTGCCAAGCAAATAACATGAGCCTCATAGTGAATTCAGAAATCTGCTTTGCTCTCTTATGGGTGCATGCTTCAGTCAAAACAGATTGCTTTTTTCGAACATTCGAGAATTTGGTTGCCATCAGATTCTCACTTAGCTCTTCAGCCCTGAGACCTTCCCTCAAAGTAGCAGCTATATGCTGGAAGGAAAAAACAATCCTTCCACTTATTTTCTATGTTAATTGTATCACCTTCTTTCCAGGAAAATTTGATAAAAATTGATCGCCCTTATTTTCAGGTGTTTGAGACAACAGAAAATTCTCTCAGCCCATGGGATGAGTTCTAAAGAAATGTCCAGCTCCAAGAGTCTGTGGTTTTTCAAGTCTATGTTCAAGTTGTTTTTGGAAGTAGATTTCTTAACGAGTAACAAAAGTAAACTCTGAATTTTCGTCCTACAGCAGTACCGTACTCCCTGAATTAGTCAAGGTCAAGGTCAGCTGTGAACTTGATACCAAAGCCACACTTAATATCTCAAGTCCAAGATGGTCACAGCAAAGCAGAAACTAGGAAGATTGCTGAAGCAGCATGGCAGAAACTAGAACCAGAGAGAGTGTTTAGCCTTTTGATTAAGGAATAAGAAAGAGGGTACAAAAATCAGGCGAGCAAACTGTGTAATGAAATCCGAACACTTTATTTGGATCAGTGGAGTAGAAACACAGCAAAATTTGAGGGAACATGAAATTCACTACCTGGGCCGACAGAGAGCTACTGCCAAATATCAGGGAATGTTGCCATCTTGTTTTGCCTGCATTGCTGTGACATGGGGTCCTCGCAAATGGTGTCTCAGCAGAGAAGCCCTCTAGCTCTGACTGACATGAGCCTATTACGGGGATCATTGGCCCTTCTTCGTGTTGTTCCCTTCACACGCCCTTTCTGACTTCCTTAACCTTCCTTGACTCTACCGGTGCCAGTGTTGCAAAGCAATGTGGCCTGGTGGGAAGGACAATGACATGAGAGTTAGGAATCTTGTTCTAGCCCTCCCTGTGCTAGAACATGGCGTGTGATCGCGAACATGTGTCATTGGCTTTCTGGGCTTTGGGTTCCTCTTTGGTAAAATACAGGACTTGGTCTAGTTGATTCTATAATTATTCCTCTCTCTCCCATGTAGATGTCACTCTGAATTTAGAACTCAGGTTCAAGAAAGGAAATGAGATTCTGAACTATTCAAAACGGCTCTCTGTTGGGTAAGAGAGAAGGACAGATATCCACATCCAGCCCAAAGCACACGTGATTCACCTGGCGATGTGTTAAATCCCATTCTGGGAATGGGCCTGATAGAGTCCTAATGGGCAGCCATGTGTCACCTATCTGTAGGGTGATCAATCACCCTATTGTCCTTGAGCCCTGGATGGGAGTCCAAAGCTAACTAAGACTTCTTTAATCTGAACATGCTAACAACCTTAAATATTAGAGACAAGAGCCCCCATGCACTTTCAGGGCTCATAGCAGCCAGCAAGGCCCCTTGGAAGTAGGCAAGAGATTCATCTGGTATTCCCTCCTGACCCTAGTAATTCATGATTCTCTAACATTACCCTTGTTGTAAGCAGCAGGAAATGGGGGCTGGGCCATTGAATAATGGAAGCTATCATTCACCAGGAGCTTACTCTGGGCCAAACACCTGCTGAGCGCTTTATAACAGCCCCTCAAGGCAATACTGTTATCCTCAAAACATAGATGAGGAAAATGAGTGTCAGGGGCCCAATAACTTGCCTACGGTCATGTGACTGGTAAATGTTCAAGCTGGGATTCCAATCCACTGAGCCTGATACTGCCGTCCACACTTCAAAAACAACAAAAACAAATAAACAAAAACTTTCATTTTGATATAATGGCAGACTTCAAGTTGCAAGAATAGTAAAGAACACCCTGTTCTCAGAATCTCCAAATGTTAGCATTTTGCCATCATTTGCTTTATCCTTCTCTTTCTGTCTCTATATGTATTAATATATAATGTACATATATAATCATCATTTTTGGAACCATTTGAGAGTAGATTGAACACAGGAAGTTTCTTTACCCCTAAATACTTCAGTGTGCTCCTTAAAAACAAGGACATTCTCTTATATAAACACGGTATAATTGTCACTGTACTGTCAATGAACATTGAAACAATACTATTATCAGATCCTCAGATCTTACTTCGATTCTGCCAATTCTTCCAATTATGTCTGTTACAGAAAAAAGTCTTGTGGTTCAGCATCAAATCTTTGATCACACATTGCTTTCAATTGTCCCATTACTTTAGTCGCTTTTCACCTGGAACATTTCCTCAGTCTTTCTTTGCCGTTCATGATCTTGACATGGCTGAAGAGCATAAGCCGGTTATTCTATATAATGTGGCTCAATTTGGTTTATTTCCACAGATTTAGATTCAGGTTATCTATTTGGGGCAAAACTACCAGAAAAATGATGCAGTGTCTTTCTCTGTGCATTCAATCAGGAGGCACATAATGTCAGTTGGTTCCATTACTGGCGATGTTAACTTTTATCACTTGGTTAACGTGGTGTCTGCCAGCCCAGATCCCCCTTTGTATTGACTCTTATGCAGACAGAGCCCACACTCTTAACCACTGTGCTAAATAAATACCCACTCCAGGCAACTGGCACTGTGGTAGCCATTGAGGATAAAAGCCTTGGAGGAACTGTCCTCACAGAAAGCTTACAATGTTATTGGCAAGAATGTTGCATGATGTATTACTTCAGTATCCCTCCACTAATTGTTCTGTGAGTCACCCAGACAATTAGAGTCAGAGACTTTCAGAAGTAGAAGTGACTTTTGAGGCCTAAGAGTTCGTCAGGGAGGAGAGAGTGGGGAGCTGCTCTGGCAAGGGACTTAGAAGGGAGCATTGGTGAGGGCTCTGGGCACTTCAGTGCTGTGCAGAGCCTTAACCAGGAGGTGGGAAAGGTCAGAAATAGTCTGGGCACTGATTTAAGAGGGCCAGAGTATCATTTTCTCATACAAGTGGATCCTGGCAGCAATTCTGGGAAGCTGCTGGCAGGACCAATGGGGCTGAAAGAAGTTGGAATTCAAGACCTTCTGGGAATCAGAGGATGTGGTCAGATGCAGGGGTAGGATGGCTGACCCAGAGAAGCTCTGAAGACTCTTGCTGAATAGCTCCCTTGGTCCTGGGCTCTCATTTCACCAGGTGCCTTGACATACATGTCCTTGGGAAGCGTTCATGGTATTTCCAGTGCCAAGGCCAAGGACATTTGGCCGGAGCAGAGGTTTTCCGTGGAGGAATAATGTGAGCTAAGGTAGGAGGGATAGATGAGCTTGATTGATTGGGAGATAATCAGGTGCTCCACTCAGGAACTGTTTGCATGGTCTTAACATAGGATTCTATCCTGTGTACATACAACAGAGTGATGGAATGAGAGGTTAAAATTATATATCTCATTTCACTGGCTACTTCTAAACTCAAATTAGAATCTTTTCAGAACACCATCTTCACCTGCTTCTATAGTAAGAATAAGAACTGGCGCTTCTCTAAAGTACCCTTTACCTCTAATCTGCCTCAGAATTAAAGTGCTCTAATTAAATGGAGGCCTCATTATATTCTGCTCTAATCTGCAGCACAATCATAATGCAGTGATTACCTTGAATTATTATTACACATACTTCCACCCACTTATTATTATATGTCTCTGTACTTTAATTATGTTTCAATGAATATAATTCCATACCCTTCAATACTTCAATAATATTCCCTTTAAATATAACTGCGTGCTGATAATTCACTATAAGTGTGAGTGCTTGCATTGCAAATAATGAAAATTTGTACCACTCTGGAGGCTGAAACAAACTAACCTATGCCTGAAAGAAATCAGTTGGCATTTTCATAGAACTTCAAAACAATGAAATTTGTTATCAATTTATTTTTTCAAAAACACATTAAGAGGGTGCTTTTTGTAGCCTTAACAAAAAAATCTTTGAAAGGAAATAGTAATTCTCTAGAAGCTTTTGTTGCCTACAGACCACTTCACCAGAGAGTTTGCTCCCAGTGGGGAATCTACTTTTTAAAAAAGATTTTGCACTGAGATTCAGTATTTATTTATTTTTTTTGTATATATGTGTGTCTGGATATATGCACACATATATATTATATATGTAATATATAATATATATGATGTGTCAAAGGTGAAATCTCAGAATCAAAAGCCAGGTAACTGGCATGAAGGTCTTCTACCTGCTCTATCCATCTGCACATGCAGGAAAAGGGGTGATATTAATGCTTATATTGTTTTTGGAAAGCAATCTTAGAAAACCATATCCAGTCATCCATGATATTCACAGGGGATTGGTTCCAGGACTCCCCAGTAGGTATCTAAATCCATGGATGCTCAAGTCCCTTATACAAAATGGGGTAGTACAATCTGTCCTCCGTATCCACGGGTTCCACATTCACAAATTCAACCAACTGCGAATCTGGGGTTGGTTGAATCTCTGGATGTGGAACCTACGGATACACAGGGCCAACTGCACTCTCTTATTTCTGCTGGGATATGTCTCAGAGGAGACTTTGTCTTTGGAGATTTTTGGCATTCTGTTATATTTACTAGTATAGCTACAATAGCTGTATGTGCTTTGGTTGGTATTTATTTCAATTTATTTTTAGTCCAATAATAACTTGGAATTAAAAGTAATCATTTGTGATAAATTAATTCATGATCTCATGCCATAGGACAATGCTCCCAAAGAGCCAGAGAAATGGTAATCCCGTCCTTCCTTTATAGTCTCTGATTCTAAAAATAGTGTATGAGCTAGAGGCCTCAGGAATAGGTTTGTTAAGAAGAGAGAAAACTAAAACAGAATGCCATTTTGATCATTTTTGATAAGGAGTAAACACTGAGTAGGTTTTATAAACCTTCAGGCTAGGAAAATCCTACAAGTTCAATCTTGCTCCCCCATTGCAAACTATTCAAAACTCATTGTCCAGGAAGAGTGTCCTGCCATTATCACTGCTGGAAAGAATTCATGTTATTAAAATAACAATTCTTCCTGAAAAACATATCAGCAGAGCTGGCCATTCAACAAGTCCATGGAGTAAGTCAAACCATTATATAAATTGGTTACTAAAGTTTTATCTCAAAAGGAGGGAAATAAAAGGTGTGAAAAGACGCCAAACTGGGACTTCCCTGGTGGCACAGTGGTTAAGAATCCGACTACCAATGCAGGGGACACAGGTTCAAGCCCTGGTCCGGGAAGATCCCACATGCCGCAGAGCAACTAAGCCTGTGCGCCTAGCAACTACTGAGCCTGAGCTCTAGAGCCCGCGAGCCACAACTACTGAGCCCATGAGCCACAACTACTGAAGCCCGTGCACCTAGAGCCCATGCTCCACAACAAGGGAAGCCACTGCAATGAGAAACCCACGCACCACAACGAAGAGTAGCCCCTGCTCACCACAACTAGAGAAAGCCTGCACGCAGCAACAAAGACCCAATGCAGCCCCCCAAAAAAAAAAAAAAAAAGATGCCAAACTGGGTGGTTATGTAAGAAGTAAAGGAATTGAAATTTTTTTAACTTTTGTGCTGAGTCGGTAATTGTGGATCTGTTCCCTCATGGGTGCATTTGACATAATAGTGACTAAAGCAACTCAATCAAATACTCTAAACACATGTTCCACTTGAAAAGAAAGAAAGTGTAGCCCATTGTGACACAGTGAGTCAATCACCCAGATACCATGTTCTGTATATGGTTCTCTTTCCATGTTAACCGGTTAGTTATGGTTCCTTTTTCATGGAAATTCTTCAAACTGATCTATTAGTTTATCGAGGTAATTGAGCCTATAGTGTTATTTCACACTGGATACAATTCATTACCTTAACTTTTGCCTAAAGGAGTAAATACATAAAACAAGTAATCATGGATTAATGTCAAAATCAAAGGCAAGGATTACCGTTTCTAATCCACACAGACCCTTCCCCAGAGAAACCGGTGAAACTTATTTTTTTTAAATATATTTCTCCACAGACCCTTTCCCAGAGAAATTGGTGAAACTTTTTTTTTTCAATATATTTCTCTTATTTATTTATTGGCCATGTTGGGTCTTCGTTGCTGCGCGCGGGCTTTCTCTAGTTGCGGCGAGCAGGGGCTACTCTTCATTGCAGTGCATGGGCTTCTCATCGTGGTGGCTTCTCTTGTTGCAGAGCACAGGCTGTAGGTGCACAGGCTTCAGTAGTTGCAGCATGCGGGCTCAGTAGTTGTGGCCCGTGAGCTTTAGAACGCAGGCTCAGTAGTTGTGGCGCACAGGCTTAGTTGCCATGTGGCATGTGGGATCTTCCCGGACCAGGGCTCGAACCTGTGTCCCCTGCATTGGTAGGCAGATTCTTAACTACCGCACCACCAGGGAAGTTCCGGTGAAACTTACTTTTTTTTTTAACTTTTTTTTTTTTAGAAACTTACTTTTAAAAACACTCATTCAAAGCCTCTGGAAATAGTCCTAAGGGCATACAGCAAGTGAAGAAACATTTATTTTAAAAAATCTACTAAAACTTGGTAAGGACAGATAGAGTCTGTGGTACTTGGACCAATAATCTGCTCTCTTCTTCCCCCTTCCCAGCGCAGCAAGATGGAAGCTCCACTCTAGGCTGCTGTAGCCAAGTATACAGGACTCTCCCCAGCTCATAGTCAGAGGGTTAGTTAGCATCTTGGAAGGGGCAGGATGTGAGAATTTCTCACCCTGTCCCCAGCTACCTACTGCTGAGGCTAAGTTCTAGACAAGTACAGCCAAGAGGTAGGGACTTTCTTCTTTCATCAGCTCCCATTTGTGGGATGGAGGTTCTATTATGGATGCAGCACTGTTGAGAATACTGGGGACCCAACTGCCCTTGCCCCAGCTTATAAAGCAGAAGTTCCATGGGGGGAGAGGCAAGCTGAGGAGACCTGAGGCTACTGCTCTCTTACACCCAATAACTCCAAAAGTGGGGATGTCATTCAGGGAGAAACACACCATTGTTTCTACCCACAATTCTAGAGCCATGGCTCAGAAATTTTCCCTGGGGGAGAGATAGGCTACAAAACAGAGAGCTCTGAATCTCCTCCCAAAGGAGTTGACTTCATTTGTAACAATGTGGAAGGTTCAAGCCTAGGGCAATCTCAAAAATAGTGGAAGTTGTAGTAAAATTAATTGGAAGGAAATTGATAGAATCATTGAAGATCTAGGTTAAACTGTAGTCTGGCTAATTTCCTAGAGAGAACCAGGGGAGGAGACAACTGGGAGAAGCCGTTCTAGGATGAGAGCAAATCTCAAGCACTGACCTCAAGAAGTATACTTTCAAATGATGCCGAATTTGGTTGGATCAGTCTGCGGAGCAAATTTATACCCCAGGATGTTGTTGAAAACAATAAAGAGTCAGCTGGCAGGAATTCCCTGGAGGTCCAGTGGTTAGGACTCTGCACTTCCACTGCCGGGGGCCTGGATTTGATCCCTGGTCCGGGAACTAAGATCCCGCAAGCTGCACAGTGCTGCCAAATATATACGTATAAAGCTCAGCTGGCAATTAATGGAGCTTAACAGCTGGGCACGGTGAGGGAGAGACAGTCAAAGAGAGTCCTGCCAAAACTACTGTCATCATAGGGTGACTTTGAGCATACCATTGGCTGCACTCCCTGAAGATCAACATCAGAGACTTCACATAGCTGGGGGAGGGGGGGGGGTTAGCATAAACTTCACTAAACTAATCCAGTCAGTCAGTAAAAAAATAAACAAGCAAATAACAATAACAAGCAACAAGCTCCTGAGTTTGGGGTGGGGACATGGAACCATACTTAAAGTGCTCAGAGAAAAAACTGTCAACCAATAATAGTATATTTAGTAAAGTTAATTTTTAAAAATAAAGGTGAAATAAAGACATTCCCTAATAAACAAAAACTGAGAAAATGTGTTGTGATCAGGCCGGCCTTACAAGAAAAATCAAGAAAGATCTCAAATCAGTAACCTTACTTTCCACCTCAAGACACTGGAAAAGGAAGAGCAAACTAAACCTAAAGCAAGCAGAAGGAAGGAAGGAATAAAGATTACGGTGGAAATTAATGAAATAGAGAAAAGAAAAACAATAGATAAAATCAATGAAAACAAAGGCTGGTTTTTTGAAAAGATTAACAAATCTGACACATCTTTGGATAGACTGACCAAGAAAAAACTAGAGAAGACTCAAACAGCTAGAATTGGAAATGAAAGAGTGGATGTTAATACCAACTTTACAGAAATAAAGAGAATTATAAAGGAATAAGAATAATTATATGCCAATAAATTAGATAACTTAGATGAAATGGAAAAATTCCTAGAATGACACAAACTACCCATATAGATCCAAGAAGAAAAAAAATCTCAATAGACCTATAGCTAGCAAGGAGATTGAATCAATTATCAAAAAGCTGCCAACAAAGAAAAACCCAGGACTAAACGGCTTCACTGATGAATTCTATCAAACTTTTAAAGAATAATTAACACCAATCCTTCTCAAACTCTTCCAGGAAATGAAAGAGGAAGGAACAATTCCTAACTCATTCTATGAGCCCAGCATTATCCTGACCCTATAGTCAGGGAAAGACACTACAAGAGAAGAAAAACCACAGACCAATATCTCTTATGAATATCGATGCAAAAATTCTCAACAAACCAAATCCAGGAACATATAAAAAGAATTATACACCATAACTAAGTGGGATTTATCCCAAGAATGCAAAGTTTAACATCCAAAAAAACAATTAATGTGATAATACACCACATCAATAGAATAAAAAACAAAGACCACACGATCATCTACATAAACACAGAAGAAGCATTTGACAAAACCCAACACCCTTTCATGAATTAAAAAAAACCAAAAAGCACATAGCAAACTAGGAATAGAAGGAAACTTCCTCAACTTGATAAAGGGCATAATAAAAAACCAACAGCAAATATCATATTTAATGCTGAAAGACCGGCTACTTTCTTCCTAAGATCAGGAACAAGAAAAGAATATCTGCTTTAGCCACTTCTATTCAACATTGTACTGGAGGTTCTAGCAAGGGCAATTAGGCAACCAAAAGAAATAAAAGGCATCTAGATTGGAAAGGAAGAAGTAAAACTACGTACATTCACAGATAACATCTTTGATACAAAAATTCTTAAAGAATCCACTAAAAAACTATTCTAACTAATAAATGAATTCAGATAGATTGCAAAATACAAGATCGATATACAAAAATCAGTTATATTTTTCTACACTTCTAATGAACAACCTGAAAAGGAAATTAAGAAAACAGTTCAATTTATAATACCATCAGAAAGAATAAAATACTAAGTGAAGTAAGTCAGAAAGAGAAAGACAACTACCATATGATATCACTTATATGTGGAATCTAAAATATGGCACAAATGAACCTACCTATGAAACAGAAACAGACTCACAGACATAGAGAACAGACTTGTGGTTGCCAAGGGCAGGGGGTGCGGGGGTAGGGGAGGGATGGATTGGGAGTTGGGGCTTAGCAGATGCAAAGTATCCATTGTCCCCGCCTCCAACGTGAATCCCATCACCCGTGAGGCTCTGTTGAAGAGTCAAACCAGTCTCCTGTCTGAAGTTTCTATTAAGTGCAACCACTGTCATTCAGTGAGAGATGTAGTCTAGAAGAGTTATAAACTAAATTCCAGGAAGGCATGGACTCAGAGTTTTTGATATGTCTTGGGAGGAAGGGAAGTGGGAGCTGAAAAAATCTTCACAGAGGAAATATTTGAACCTTTACAGAATTTTTGTTTGGTTCAATGATTTGAGAATCATTTTTCTAATAATAAAAGTAGTGCATGTTTAATATGGGAAATTTGGAAAATACAGAAAAGAAAATAGGAGAAAATTTAGAAGATGATTAAAATGTAGACAGCTGAAAAAGTCAGGAAATAGCTTCTACAGCCATTCTTTCCTGAAGTCTTGTAATCAATTTTTCCAACATTGGTTGCGCACAATCACTCAAGCACAGACCAAAAATTCGCTGACATATCAAAGAGGGCTGAATTCAGAAAGAGGCAAAAATTTAAGCTTTGGCTCTTGAGGGAGTCACTTCTGAGTGTAGACCTTTTACCTCGGTTTTGCTCAGAGCGTAGCTCATAGACCCACCTGCATCAGAACCATCTGGGACAACTTGTATGAAAATGCAGATTCCTGAGCCCCACGGAAGACCTACTGAATGAGAAGGTCCGGGGTGAGGCGAATAATCAGCATTTTTAACACACCCCTTGGGTTATTCTTATCCACAGTAGAGTTTGGCAACCACTTTTTAAAAAGCTTTTGGGGATGATAAAAATGGTGATTTGGTGATGTGAATGTGGGTACTTTAAAACACATCTGAAGAAATTGGACCCCTTGTGCACAGCTGGTGGGAGTGTAAAATAGTGCAACCATTAGCAAAAATGATATGGCAGTTCCTAAAAAAATTAAACATAGAATTACCATATGATCCAGTAATTCCACTTCTGGGGATATGCCCAAAAGAATTGAAAGCAGGGACTCAGAGAGATATTTGCACACCTGTATTCATATCAGCATTATTCACAATAGCCAACAGGTAGAAGCAACCCAAGTGTCTATCAACAGATGAACGGATAAACAAAATGTGGTATATATGTACAATGGAATATTATTTGGCCTTAAAAAGGAGTGAAATTCTGACACAAGTTACAACATTTGCAGACCTTAAAGACATTACGTTAAGTGAAATAAGTCAGTCACAAAAGGACAAATACTGTATGCTTCCACTTATGTGAGGTACACGGAGTAGTCAAACGCACAGAGACAGAAAATAGAATGATGGTTGCCAAAGGCTGGGGGACAGGGAATGGGGAGTTGGTGTTGAATGGGTATTGGAGAACCTGAAAAATTTCTGGAGGTGGATGGCGGTGATGTTTGCACAGCAATGTGAATATACTTAAAGCCATACAACTGTACACTTAAAAAATGGATAAAATGATATACTTTATGTTATGTATATTTTCCCCAATTAAACACACAAACATACACACACACCTGAGACCAGTGATTCCTTTGCTTTGTCTGAAGTGGAAATCAAAAAGGCTCTCACCAGGGGACAACCACAGAAGTCTGGTGCAAGTTCAAGCCCAAATGTAGAAGGTTATAATCATCTCCCAAAACGTCCAGCCTTATCAGAAGACAAGGGCTTCCAACTTGCTTCTGGGTGTGACTTAAAGTTTTCATCTGGGGCTGCAAATCTAGATCTGGTTAGTGAAAAGTCACCAATGTCCCTGACTGGCCCAACAGGGTGAGAAATTACAGCCCTGAGCTCAGTAGCACAGGGAGATCAGCTCGGTGCTTTGTGACCACCTAGAGGGGTGGGATAGGGAGGGTGGGAGGGAGGGAGACGCAAGAAGGAAGAGATATGGGGACGTATGTATATGTATAACTGATTCACTTTGTTATAAAGCAGAAACTAACACACCATTGTAAAGCAATTATACTCCAATAAAGATGTTAAAAAAAAAAAAAAAAGAATGCTCTTTTTTCCCAGGGTTTGAAAACCTTAGTTAAAAGTTATATTAGGCTGCAACTACTTACGTCTCCTACTAAAAGTCCTGGATTAAGAAAGCCAACGTTGTTCTCAGGGTGGTGTTGGTTACTGCCAATCTATATTTTCCTTCTTCTTTGCTGTTGGGAAACTGACCAATTTTACTACATAAAAGGGGCAGATTCAAGTGGTTTACAAGCTATTTAGAGTAATTTTTTGACAAATGCAGGCTGCTTTAAAAAAAAAACTTGGGAAGGCTGAAGGCAGAGTCAATGGTGAATTTCTAAACTCAATAAACTGTAACACAATCTCACTAAGATGACTTTCTAAAAATATCTGAATTATGGATTTCTAAAACTTGAGACTTATTTTTTCACATGCAAGCAGTGAATAAATGACAAGATCATGGGAGACCTCCTTGAATGAAGTGATGCAAATCTATTTTGTTTTTAGGACCTGACCTTACTTTCAAGTTCAAGTATCCCTCCAAATTTGCTGAGCCATATTCCCCTTCTATCTGCTGGCCCTGGGCAGACCAACCCCCCCTGAGGCTCATATAAGAAGACTCTGACATGGGAAGTGTTCCCACTACATTGTTAAGGAAAATAAATGGATGCACAATAGAAACAGACAACACAGTACATGCGAGTCAGAATTTTTTTTAATGTGTTATATATACATAGAAAAATGACCAGAAGGAAATGCACCCAAATTTTAACAGTGCTTATCTCTAGGTTTGAGGCTTGTTGGTGAGGTTTATTTATGCGTGTGTGTAAATTTAATTTTTTTCTGTATTTTCCAAATGTTCTACAATGAGCATATAATTCTTCTATAACCAAATAAAAACAACTACATGTTATTTAAAACAAAAAGAAAACGTTTGTCTTTGAATCTGTTTTCTTTGGAGCCGGTGTCTTTCATTACTTGCCCACTCTTTACCTTCAGTCCCTCTTGCTCCTGCCTTCATTGTGGGCTATTATGCTGACCTTTGGACTTGAATTTTGCTTTCCGTCTCTTGCCCACTCCCCTGGCTTTTGACCTGTAGGTCTCTGTATGTGCCTTAACTGCTGTCAGATTTCTGAGTTTCTGCTTTCCCGGTAACTGGCCAGTTGGCCTCACACTTCCTTGGCCCTGGCTGTGGTTTTTCATGAATGCATGAACTAAAGCATAGGTTTGGGTTTTTCTCTTTTACAAATATGTCCTTATATTGTCAGTGTATTAGTTTGCTTGGGCTGCCGTAACGGAATACCACAGACTGGGTGGCTTAAAGAAGATAAATTTATTTTTTTTTTACAGTTCTGGAGGCTAGAAGTCCAAAATCAAGGTGCCCGCAGGGCTGGTTTCCTCTGAGGCCCCTTTCTTTGGCTTGCAGACTGCCACCTTCTGTGTCCCTACATGATCTTTCCTCTGTGCGTGTGTCCTGATGTCTCTTCCTCTTCTTATAAGGACACCAGTCAGATTGGATTAGAGGTCATCCTAAGGGCCTCATTTTAACTTAATTACCTCTTTAAAGGCCTGATCTCCAAATACAGTCACATTTTGAGGTACTGGGGGTTAAGGCTTCAACATATGAATGAGGGTTGGGGGGACACAATTCAATCCATAACAGTCAACGTTCTTAGCTGTGAACAAAACTCATTCTAGGTAGTTAGAGCAGAAATGGGATTTATGAAAGGATATTAAGTAGCTCACAGAATCTCCTGGAAGATAGGAGAACCTGGCATAGAGGCCCCACTGCCCAGACAAGACCCAAACCACATCTCAGGACTGCTCCTGTGGAGACCCTAACAGCCACCTCTGCCTCTGAAGAATGCATGCCACTCAGCCAAGAATTCCACATGGTGTCTGCCTCTTAATGTCACTGGCTTCTGAACAGTGCTCTATTGCTCTGTCTGGCCACAAAGAGCCTTGATCAAAGGTTTGTGCCTTAGATGCAAGGCAGCCTGGGAAAATGAACCATTGTCTCCTCCCTCGGGGGAGTGAGAATTAGAGAGTCATGAGATTGGAAATTCTTAAATATAGGAAGGATTTCAAAAGGTGCTTGGCAGCCAAAAGTGAAAAAATTCCTATTACACTGCAGATAAATATATTGAAAGAGCATGGAGAGTAACATTTTTGAGTGGTTCCTACTCACTCTTTCCATCCTGAGTTTGATTTTCTTTTTTGTTTTTTGATCTTTACACAGTTCTATCTAATTGTGGAAGTAATACATGCTCAAGGGAGGAAAAGTTGAAAACTTAGAACAACACAAAGAAAAAAATTTTGAATACCTATAATCTTACCACTCAGATAACCACTGCTGCCATTTTGGTATTGTGCCCTCAGATTCTTTTGTATCTCTATATAGATAGAGATATAGATATCTATCTAGATATACATATCTGTATAGATATCTATCTATCTAGATATAGAGACATATAGAGATATGCACACAATAAAGACTCTAATATGCGTGCTATTTTGTAGTCTTCTGCTTTCACTTATCAATATGTCATGAATGCTGGGTTTTCTGAATCAATTTCCCCCACAAATAACTTGACACTATTAAACGGCCTAACAGCTTTTAAATCAGCCTATATCAAAATTAGAAATTTCTTAATTACAAAGAGCTAATTTTTAATGTATCTTTCCTCTATTTGTCCATCCTTGGGGAAAAAAACATTACAATGAAACCAAAAAATATCTTGAATTTTTCTTCTCTTCAAGTGAAGATCCTCCTGTGACCTTATTTATAAGGCCATTCCAACCAATGGTGATGGGCTGTTATTATATTCACCCAAATTAAAATGATGGGGGCTTCCCTGGTGGCGCAGTGGTTGAGAATCTGCCTGCCAATTCAGGGGACACGGGTTCGAGCCCTGGTCTGGGAAGATCCCACATGCCGCAGAGCAACTAGGCCCGTGAGCCACAGCTACTGAGCCTGCGCGTCTGGAGCCTGTGCTCCGTCCGCAACAAGAGAGGCCGCGACAGTGAGAGGCCCGCGCACCGCGATGAAGAGTGGCCCCCGCTCGCTGCAACTAGAGAAAGCCCTTGCATGGAAACGAAGACCCAACACAGCCAAAAATAAATTAATTAATTAATTTTTTTAAAAAAATTAAAATGATGATGAACATTTGTAGCTATTAATATTTTATTGGATTTTTAAACATTTTATCCAATAACTGGTAAATAAAAGTAATGTTTATGTTAATCAGAGAATATCTAATCTCATTTAAAATCTTCTTGTCATATCTCCCTACATGCACAGAATTTTCTGTTGCTGTTTTGTTCTTGAAGAGGTCACCGAGGGACCCAAGAAGGCACACATCTTTCCCAGAAGGTTTGCCACTCTCTTGGGGTCTGAGTCAAGCTCTGGAGCTGAAGCTCTACAAATTCATCCCTATCTTCACTCCAAAGTCCCTGATTAACTGATCCATTTTAGAACAATATCTGAGCTTGTCTGTTGTTCGCCTCCAAGACTCCGAACTCCTATATTCACCTGCTAAACAGGAAAAGTCAATCACATATAAAGGTACAGAGCTTTATAGTAGGTGCTATACGCTAACTCAAGAAAGCTGCTGATGTATGTCTTTGAAAATCCCAATTTCATGATAAACCTTCAGTCTGGTCTTTTTTTTTTCCTGGCCTGTGGCAGGTGGAATAATGGCCTCCCAAAAATGTCCTACCCTAACCATTGTAACCAGTAAATACGTTATACTACATGGCCAAAAGGACTTTGCAAATGTGATTAAGGTTATAGACCTTAATATAGGGTGATTATCTCAGGTTATCCACGTGGGCTAAATCTAATCACATGAGTCCTTAAAAGCAGAGAACTTTCTCTGACTCAAAGCAGAGGAGAGGTGTGACAGAAGGAAAAGCCAGAGAGAGTTGAAGCATAGAAGGACTTGACCTCCCATTGCTATGGGGGGTCACATGGAAAGCATGAGAAAGAATGTGGGCAGCCTCTAGGAGCAAATACTAGCCCCTGACTGATAGCCAGTAAGGAAATGGGACCTCAGTCTTACAGTCACAAGGAACTAAATTTGGCCAACAATCTGAATGAGCTTGGAAGAAGATTCTATTCAGAACTTCCAGAAAGGTCCTGCCAACATCTTGATTTGGGCACTGTTAGACCCTAGGCAGAAGACCCAGTTGAGCCATGCTGTACCCAGACCTCTGACCTACAGAACTGTGAACTAACAAATGCGGCTTGTTTAAAGGCACGAAGCTGTGATAATTTGTGGTAATCTGTTGTAACAGCAATAGAAACTAATAAGTGGCCTGAAATCCAAATCCACTCTTGAGAAGTAAGATCCATTTTAAAGGTTAATAATTAGGTTAAAAATAGAGATTTGTTAACCCAGGAATATTAACACATGAATTATGATAACATTGTAATTCAGTCAGAAAACTCCAAAACAAAGCAATTATGGCATTACTACAGACCAGCTGAAATGGGGCTCAACACTTTGTAAATTCCCTACTTGCTTCTGGGAATCATTCCTTCAGAGGGTTGTGGATGTTTTGCATTTAATATTTATCGTGTTTAAAAAAGAAAAGGGGACCAAGAGTCTGGTAAAAGTGAAAACAGATTCTAATTCAAGGACTCTATATATTGCCAACTCTGTATATGGAGGGGATAAGAATATGTAAAGCTATTTTTAAATGATACTGATAGGTTGCCCTGAAACACACAGAAGCTTAAGATTCCAATCTCATTATCCAAGGTGGCAGTTTTCCTACTCTCCATTCCAACAAAGTCAGAGCCTATTGAAATGCAATTCGAGCCAGGCAGAAATTAAGAGACAGAGTCGTTAAGAAGGGTTCCCAGAAGCAAGAAGCAGCCAGTTTTGCAGGCAGCTGATTTCAGGGGTCAATCCGTTGACTGCATCTATCTTTTCAAATCACTATATTCTGCTTCAGGCTTTGATGTGGTCAGAGAAAAGAAGCCACAGAGAAATACATCAGGGATGCCCTAATGATGTGCAACGTGGGCTGCTGGTAGCCTGAGCCCAACAGAGATGCTTCCTTGTTATTACTAATAATTGTTTATCATCACTGGATGGTTGCCTGAGATCATTTAGGGAAAAAAAATTTTCAGCACTGACATATAGAAGCATATTTCTGTGATCTGTGTTATTTTTCAGGTGTTCCATGTGTCTGCATTGTGATCAAACTCATGTTTACTTTGGTTTTCAAGATTTCTCAGGTAGACATTAAGAAAGATGCATTCAATTGCTTTATTTAAATGTTTACTGAAAAATACAAATGTCTTGATATCCCCTATCCCGGAAGCCACATTAGAATAAGCATATAAAATATAATTGCAGTTGAAACAGAACTATATTATCTATACCCAAGAGTATTCCCAATGAGAGTAAGACTAGACACAAAGTTGGAACATATGAAGTAGATTGCTTATTTAAAGTGTTAGGACAGGAACTCCCTGGCTGTCCAGTGGTTAGGACTCCACGCTTCCACTGCAGGGGACAAGGGTTCCACCCCTGGTTGGGGAACTAAGATCCCACAAGCCACGCAGCCAAAGAAATTAAAAAATAAATTAAAAAGTGTTTGGACAAATAATCGTATAATACCATTCCATGTGAGACGAACACAGTCTTATTAAGATTATGTGTGCAACGGCTAACTCTATAATCAGATTTCTAAATTTTATTTGGAATAGTAGAGTTACCTTTGTTGTTTTTGTACCAGATTTATAACCGCACCACTTGCAATCTCCACTACTACGCTTAGCCACTGTAATATATTAAGTAGCAGTTTCAAAGACATATTGCATTAAAAAGGAAAAATAGTCATTTTATTGTGGAGAAACGTGGAGGTAACTTTCTTAACCAAGTAATTCAAGTTAACATCATCAGTAATGGGACAAACTGACCTTCTGATCTCATGCACAGGAAAGAACACAATATCATTTCTCTGATATTTCTACCAAATAGGCACAACCTGAATCTAAGCATGAAGAAACATACAAACCTAAATTGAAGGATGTTCTACTAAACAACTGGCCCGTTCTAGTTTTGAAATGTCAGTGTCATGAAAGACAAAGAACAATGGAAAAATTGTCCCAGATTTTAAAAACTTAAAGAAGATATGACTGCTAAATGCAGAGTATGATCCTGGATTGGATCCTAGATCAAAGGGGGAAAAAGTTGCTATAAAAGACATTACTGGGACAACTGGCAAAATTTAAGTAAGGTCTGTATACTAGCTCATCATATTGTATCAATATTATATTTTCTGAATTTGATTATTTTCCTGTGGTTATGAGAATGTCCCTGTTCTTTTTTTAATTGAAGTATAGTTGACTTACAATATTGTGTTAATTTCGGCTATATGGCAAAGTGATTCAGTTATACATATATATATATTCTTTTCCATTATGGTTTATTACAAGGTATTGAATAGTTCCCTGTGCTATACAGTAGGGCCTTGTTGTTTACCCATTCTATACATACTAGTTTACATCTGCTAATCCCAAACTCCCTGTCCATCCCTCTCCCTCCCCCCCTCCCCCTTGGCAACCACAAGTTTGTTCTCTATGTCTGTGAGTCTGTTTCTGCTTTGTAGATAAGTTCATTTGTGTCATATTTTAGGTTCCACATATGGTAGTTGTCTTTCTCTTTCTGACTTACTTCCCTTAGTATGATAATCTCTAGGTCCATCCATGTTGCTGCAAATGGCATTATTTCATTCTTTTTTATGGCTGAGTAGTATTCCATTATATATATGGAATATATACACATCTTCTTTATCCATTCATCTGTCAATGGGAGAATGTCCCTGTTCTTGTTCTTAAAAAATACACATTGAAGTATTTAAGGGGAAAAGGGGCACGAGGTCTGTGACTTACTCTCAGATGGTTTAGAAACTAATAACAGTAACAAAGATAATTAAATGTACATACACAAATACATATTTATAAATATTTACACACACAGAGAAAGAGACAGAGACAGAGACAGAGACAGAGAGGGATAAAGTAATAAAGCAAGTGTTTGCAAAATGTTAACAACTCGTAAATCTGAGTGAAGGATGTACCCAAGACCTTCATACTGTTTTGTTTTCTAAATGAAACATCTGTAAATTTAAATTACTTCAAAGTAAAAAGTTAAAATTAAATATAATAAAAAATAAACCTAAAAAACATATTGCAATAGTGACAACTCTGGGACTCCAACTATACACCCTGCCCCAAAATAGGCAAATGTTAATTCAACTCAAACTATGCAAGCCTTTTGGTTAAATTTTTCATAAATATTTCACACCAAGTTAATGTTGATTCCTTATCAATGTCCTTCTTGTTTTCTTACCAACAAATATTATGCAACGGGGTGTTGCTATAAGAAAACACCACAGGACTTCCCTGGTGGTGCAGTGGTTAAGAATACGCCTGCCAATGCAGGGGACACGGGTTCGAGCCCTGGTCTGGGAGGATCCCATATGCCATTGAGCAACTAAGCCCATGAGCCACAACTACTGAACATGTGCTCTAGAGCCCGCGAGCCACAACTACTGAGCCCGTGTGCCACAACTACTGAAGCCCGTGTGCCCTAGAGCCCGTGCTCTGCAACAAAAGAAGCCACCGCAAATGAGAAGCCCGCGTACTGCAACGAAGAGTAGCCCCCGCTCACCACAACTAGAGAAAGCCCGCGTGCAGCAATGAAGACCCAACGTAGCCAATAACTAACTAACTAAATAAATAAATAAATAAATAAAAGGAGTATTACTATCTAAAAAAAAAGAAAACACCACATTGAGCTGAACGATGGACCCTCTGAGAGATTTGTACTTCCTCAAAGCAACCCACTAAAATAGGCAAACATGGTTCAAATGCACCCATTAGCCAAGCTGCTTACACCCCAGTTTCAGTGCTACTCTTAAGTACAACTGACCTAGAAACAAGATGCATTCATGGAGACTTATACCTGCCAACTCCCCAGAAATTAGCTTATGCCAAACTTTTCAAGAAATTTTGGTGACTCAAGTCTCTTTTTCCACTACTGCAGAAATATGACAATGTTAGCACTATAAAATTAAATTCTGCTTATTTAGACAAGAGCAAAGGGACTGCCATTTCATTTTTCAACAATTCTGCTTTTAATAGTATATTTTAAAATAGTCTCTCCCTCAAAAAGGAAAACAGGAGGTGTACATTTATACAATTGAGAATAGAATTTTCTATTACAGAACCTATATCTCAATTGTTGTCAACGAATGTGCACAGTTTAGTTAGCATGTTTTAGGTTGGAAAATAGAGTGTGTCAGAAAAATGCATTACACCTTAAGATTGTAATTTTCCCTCAACCTATTTGTGACAGATGCAGCTAGCTAATAAAAAAGAAAAGGAATAAACATATAGGAAAGAATCCTATCCTTTCTCACTGCCTGGTGCCCATAGCCATGATCCTCCCAGGGGCGAGTTATAATTGCCTCCTGGGATGAAAAAAGAAGACACAAAAAATCCAGCTCTCATTATGTAAGAGATTGCTAATCACCAAGACAACAATAATCAGAGGACTAAACTACAAAATGCAGGGACCACAAGCAAACGAGTCAGCAGCAATTATTTAATGACCAAAAAAATCAGCTCAATGGGGGAAATTCTTTAGGGTCCCTTGAGTCTATAGCATACTGGGCTCTCTTTAAAGCATTTTTTTCAAATGCTTTATAAAGAAAGCAAACCTGTGCAGTCTTTACAGCTTTAAAAATCATCTTGAAGATCCAGTCCCAATGCCATGTTTTTTATTCAGCAGCATATTATTTTGTACCATTTTAAACCTTCAGAAAAGTTGAAAGAGTAGTAAAATGAACGCGCATATACTCTTCACCAAGATTCACCAAATGTGACACATTTTCTTTCTCCCTCTCCCTCTCTCTCTTTCCTCTTTCCCTATATACTGTATATTTCTTTTCTTTTCTTTCTCTTTTTTCCATATTTCTCCTGTTCTTTCCTTCTTTCTTTTTCTGAACCATTTAAGAGTTCATTGCAGACATGACACTTTAATTCTAATATTTCAATATGTATCTTTTAAGAATAAGGACATTCTGCTTATAAAACCACAATGTAGTTATCACATTTGCAAAATTAACATCAATGCGATACTGTCGTCTAATATACAGTCCATATTTAAATGTTCTCAACTTTCCCTAAAATCCAGTTTCTAATGAAGGATCACACACTACATGTCTCTTTAGTCTCCTTTAATCTAAAAGAGTTCCTAGTTGTTTTTCTTTGCTTCTTTTTTGGTCTTTCATGAAATTGACATTTTTTTTTAGGAAACCAGGCCAGTTCTTTTGTAGATTTGGCATAAATCTGGGGGGGAAAATACTGAGCCCCAAAGTAAAGGGATAAATTGGGAGTTTGGGATTGACATATACACACTACTATATTTAAAATAGACAATCAACAAGGACCTACTATATCACATAGGAAACTCTGCTCAATATTCTGTAACATCTTAAATGGGAAAAGAATTTGAAAAAGAATAGATACATGTACATGTATAACTGAATTACTTTGCTGTACACCTGAAACTGACACAACATAGTTAACTATACTTCAATATAAAATAAATTTTTTTAATAAATAAAAATAAAAAGGAATGGAATAATAATTTCGTAGTTGGATTCAAAGCCCAGCTTTAGCAGTGACTTGGAACAAGTTTCTTAATCTTCTCTGAGCTTTGCTTATCTGATCTGTTAAATGGGAATAATGATCCCCATTTTAAAAGGCAGTTGTGAGAATTATAAATTGATGCAATCTTTCTAGAAAGCAATTTGAGAATCTGTATCAAGAGTCTTAAACATCCTGTATTCTTGGACCCAGTAATTCTACTTCTAGCAATTTGTCCTTAGGAAATTATCAGAGATAAACAAAGATATAGGCAGTGACGTTCATTACTGTGGATTTCAAGGGAGCGGGTGGGTGAACTATGCTACTTCCTTCATCTCCTTCCTTGCCATCCTCAGGCCCCTTCTCTTCATCACTCACTGCTAACATTTATTAAAGGTTACCCTGTGTCTGGAACTGTGCTGAGTTACAGATTGCTGTGACAAGCTTGAAAGTCATGCTTTGGAGGAGCACTTGGTAACATGGAAGAGAAGTAAGAATATAGGGTTTTATGAGGAATCCAGACAAGTCTATGTATACAATGAGTTCCCACTTTCTTTTATGTTTACAGAATTATGTTTAGAGAGAAACCTAGAAAGGAGTACAATAAAATTTCTACACTGGCTAGTAAGTTTGGGGTAAATTTTTTTTATAACAACAAAAACTAGGAAAATTCTCATACAGATTTTGTTCCAGCATGTGCAGAGTCCTGTACTTAACAGTCATCAATTCCACTCATGGTTGATTGGCAATAATTGGTCATATGACCACTCGTAGAGGAAAGGAGGACTTGAAATTTATTCCTTGATGTATCAGTCACTTCCCAGCTCTAACTGTATATAAAAGAGACAATCTATTTCAGTCTGATATTAATATAACTACACAACATTTCTTTTGGTTAGTCCTTGCTACCAAATTATCTTTTCCTAACCTTTTATTTTCGATCTTTCTGAAGCATTGTATATTGTTGGTAAATAGCACAAACCAGGATTTTTTTTTTTTTTTTTTTTTTTTGGCCATGCCTCACACTATGTGGGATCTTAATTCCCCAACCAGGGATCAAACACGAGTCCCCTGCATTGGAAGCATGGAGTCTTAACCACTGGACCATCAAGGAAGTCCCTTTATCATTTATTCTCATATCTCAGATCTTTATTATGGGATCTTTCTTCTTTAAGAAAGTATGGTAGCAAATTCTTAGTTTTTCTTTATCTGGAAATACCTTTACTTTCCCCTCACTCTTAAAAGACAATTCTATTTAAAAAAAAAAAAAAAAAAAAAAGTAAGTCTTAATTAAAAAAAAGAGTACAAGAAGAATATAAATTTCAAAATCAAATTCCCTCCACCTACTCTCTACCATCTGACTTCAGACCAAGATATAACCACTGCTAACAGATTCTTGTATATTCTTCCATATGATTTTAATTCACATGAATGTATGTGTTTATTTACAAAAATGGGATCATAATATGCACATTGCTGGGCTACTTGATTTTTATAATTTGAAAATATGTACTAAATATATTTCTGTATCATTATAATAACTATATAACATTCCATTTTATGAATATACCATAATTTATATAATTTATCCCATCCCATATTTATGGGTATGTTTTGCTTCTATAAATAAAGCTGAAATAAACATTTCTTATACACATATCTTTGTCTATGAAACTGGCTTATTACATGGACTGAACTTAATGGAGGCAAACAGAAAGATTGTTTTGTTAAAAAAAAGGAGATAATTCACCTGATGATACAATTCTAGGTTGACAGATATTTTGTTTTCCCACTTTAAAGGCATAATCCACTGTCTTCTGGCTTTATTTTTGATGTTGATAAATCTGTTGTCAATCCAATTGCTCTTCATTTTTTTTTTTGCTCTTCATTTTTTGGTAATCCTTTTTTTTTCTTTCTTTCTTTCTAATTGCTTTTGAGATTTTCCTCTTTGTCTTTGGTGTTCTCCAGTTTAGACTATGCTAAGTCTGAGTATATTTTTTATTAGTGTTCTCATCACTCATTGTAATTCTTCAACCTAAAGATTTATGTCTTTCAATAATTCTAGAAAATTCTCCACCATGATATATTTGAATATTACCTTTCCCCCATTCTTTCTGTTCTCTCCTTCTGGATATTCATTTAAATATATATTGAATTTTCCTATTGTATTCTCAATGTCTCTTATCCTCTCATATTTTCTGACTCTATGTCTCTGAGTGCTGAATTCTGTGTAATATTTTTTTCGGATTTTTCTTCCAGTTCACTTGTCCTATCTTCAGATCTATCTAATCTCTTTAACCCATTCATTGAGTATATAATTTCATGATTACATCTTTTATTTCTAAAAATGTTATTTGGACCTTTTTAAAAGTCTGTTTGATTATTTTTTTATGTATTCTTGTTCCTTGCTCATATTTGTAATTCCATCTCATATTTCTTTTGACAATACTGGTAACTGGTAACTCCAGTTGCCTTTGGAGAGGTGAGTGGATGATTGTGAAATAAGGTTAGAAAGAAACTTTTCAACGCATCTCTTTTGGTGCCATTTCAGTCCTACTGAATAAATTGATGAAATTAAACTCAAAACAACTTTTTAAACATATTAATTTTATAGTTTGTATTTGGCGCATCTAATATCTGAAATTCAGGGAGGTCCAATTCTGCTATTTTTTGTTTCTGCTTGTTAGTGGCTTGTTTCTTCGAGTGCTTCCTAATTTTATATTGACTTCTGCTTGGATGAACTGTATCTGTAGAAATCCTGAGGAATCTGGCTTGAGGGGCAAATTCTTCCAGAGAGAATTTCCATTATCTTGTATCAAGCACCACAGTGTGTTATGAACCCAGGACCACTTTAAATTAAATCCCTGGGACTTCATAGGTGATATAAATTTGAATTCGAACCACATACAAACGCAGGCTTATCATTATAAATTTTTAGGGGAGACATTTTTCTCCTCTTAAAGGGGAAATTGAGACAAACAAGACTCATTTTCTCCGCTTGTTGCAAGCAGATTGATTTTCTGGTCTACCTTTTCACTTGGCTGCAGTCCTTAGAGTGTCCTGACTTCATGTGAAGTTGTAGCTCTCTTCTTTGTGCGAGCCTGAAGCCCTGTGTCCTGTGTCCCTGGTAAGTATTAAACACCAGAGTTTGGAACTATATTCAATATCCTGTGATAAACCATAACAGAAAAGAATATAAAAAAGAATATATATGTATAACTGAGTCACTTTGCTGTACAGCGGAAATTAAACACAATCTTGTGAATCAACTCTACCTCAATAAAATTAAAAAAAACAAAAACAAAAAAACCCCTGAGTTCTACATTCCTATCAGCGGCAACCACGAGTGGCTTTTGGGCTTGGCTATCGCTTTGGTTTCTGTTTTCTGTTCTTTTTTGGCTCTTGGAGATTTCCTTTACTTTCTAGGGAGCTAGTATTGTATCTCGGATTTCTAGATGCTTTATTATAGAAAGGTTTATTGGACTATCTGGTCTTTCATGTTATCTGAAGTAGAAAACCCAAGCTCCTTTAGCCTTTACAACAGCCTTACAAATTAAGTATTATTATTCCCATTTTTTTTTCCCTCTATGCCCACTTTCTGGAGAATTTTTATCATAAATGGGTATTGAATTTTGTTGAAAGCTTTTTCTGCATCTATTGAGATGATCATATGGTTTTTATTCTTCAGTTTGTTAATATGGTGTATCACATTGCTTGATTTGCGTATGTTGAAGAATCCTTGCATCCCTGGGATAAATCTTACTTGATCATGGTGCATGATCCTTTTAATGTGTTGTTGGATTCTGTTTGCTAGTATTTTGTTGAGGATTTTTGCATCTATATTCATCAGTGATATTGGTCTGTAATTTTCTTTTTTTTGTAGTATCTCTGTCTGGTTTTGGTATCAGGGTGATGGTGGCCTCGTAGAATGAGTTTGGGGGTATTCCTTCCTCTGCAATTTTTTGGAAGAGTTTGAGAAGGATTGGTGTTAGCTCTTTTCTAAATGTTTCTTAGAATTCACCTGTGAAGCCATCTGGTCCTGGACTTCTGTTTGTTGGAAGACTTTTAATCACAGTTTCAATTTCATTACTTGTGATTGGTCTGTTCATATTTTCTATTTCTTCCTGGTTCAGTCTTGGAAGGTTATACCTTTCTAAGAATTTGTCCATTTCTTCCAGGTTGTCCATTTTATTGGCATAGAGTTGCTTGCAGTAGTCTCTTATGATGCTTTGTGTTTCTGCAGTTTCTGTTGTACTTCTCCTTTTTCATTTCTAATTTTATTGATTTGAGTCCTCTCCCTCTTTTTCTTGATGAATCTCGCTAAAGGTTTATCAATTTTGTTTATCTTCTCAAAGAACCAGCTTTTAGTTTTACTGATCTTTGCTATTGTGTCCTTCATTTCTTTTTCATTTATTTCTGATCTGATCATATGATTTCTTTCCTTCTGCTAACTTTGGGGTTTTTTTGTTCTTCTTTCTCTAGTTCTTTTAGGTGTAAGGTTAGATTGCCTATTTGAGATGTTTCTTGTTTCTTGAGGTAGGATTGCATTGCTATAAACTTCCCTCTTAGAACTGCTTTTGCTGCATCCCATAGGTTTTGGGTCCTCATGTTTTCACTGTCATTTGTCTCTAGGTATTTTTTGATTTCCTCTTTGATTCCTTCAATGATCTCTTGGTTATTTAGTAGTAATTGTTTAACCTCCATGTGTTTGTGTTTTTTACGTTTTTTTCCCTGTAATTTATTTCTAATCTCATAGCGTTGTGGTTGGAAAAGATGCTTGATATGATTTCAATTATCTTAAATTTACTGAGGCTTGATTTGTGACCCAAGATGTGATCTATCCTGGAGAATATTCCATGTGCACTTGAGAAGAAAATGTAATCTACTGTTTTCAGATGGAATGTCCTATAAATATCAATGAAATCTATCTGGTCTATTGTGTCATTTAAAGCTTGTGTTTCCTTATTAATTTTCTGTCTGGATGATCTGTCCATTGGTGTAAGTGAGGTGTTACAGTCCCCCACTATTATTGTGTTACTGTCGATTTCCTCTTTTATAGCTGTTAGCAGTTGCCTTATGTATTGAGGTGCTCCTATGTTGGGTGCATATATATTTATAATTGCTATATCTTCTTCTTGAATTGATCCCTTGATCATTATGTAGTGTCCTTCCTTGTCTCTTGTAACATTCTTTATTTTAAAGTCTGTTTTATCTGACATGAGTATTGCTACTTCAGCTTTCTTTTGATTTCCATTTGGATGGAATATCTATTTCCATCCCCTCACTTTCAGTCTGTATGTGTCCCTAGGTCTGAAGTGGGTCTCTTGTAGACAGCATATATATGGGTCTTGTTTTTGTATCCATTCAGTGAGCCTGTGTCTTTTGGTTGGAGCATATAATCCATTCACATTTAAGGTAGTTATCAATATGTATGTTCCTATGACCATTTTCTTAATTGTTTTGGGTTTGTTATTGTAGGTCTTTTCCTTCTCTTGTGTTTCCTGCCTAGAGAAGTTCCTTTGGCATTTGTTGTAGAGTTGGTTTGGTGGTGCTGAATTCTCTTAGCTTTTGCTTGTCTGTAAATGTTTCAATTTCTCTGTCGAATCTGAATGAGATCCTTGCTGGGTAGAGTAATCTTGGTTGTGGGTTTTTCCCTTTCATCACTTTAAATATGTCCTGCCACTCCGTTCTAGCTTGCAGAGTTTCTGCTGAGAGATCAGCTGTTAACCTTATGGGGATTCCCTTGTATGTTATTTGTTATTTTTCCCTTGCTGCTTTTAATATTTTTTCTTTGTATTTAAGTTTTGATAGTTTGATTAATATGTGTCTTGGTGTGTTTCTCCTAGGGTTTATCCTGTATGGGACTCTCTGTGCTTCCTGGACTTGGGTGGCTATTTACTTTCCCATGTTAGGGAAGTTTTCAACTATAATCTCTTCAAATATTTTCTCGGGTCCTTTCTCTCTCTCTTCTCTTCTGGGACCCCTATAACATGAATGTTGGTGTGTTTAATGTTGTCCCAGAGGTCTCTTAGGCTGTCTTCATTTCTTTTCTTTCTTTTTTCTTTATTCTGTTCTGCAGCAGTGAATTCCACCATTCTGTCTTCCAGGTCACTTATCCGTTCTTCTGCCTCAGTTATTCTGTTATTTGTTCCTTCTAATGTATTTTTCATTTCAGTTATTGTATTGTTCATCTCTGTTTGTTTGTTCTTTAGCTCTTCTAAGTCTTTGTTAAACATTTCTTGCATCCTCTCAATCTTTGCCTCCATTCTTTTTCTGAGGTCCTGGCTCATCTTTGCTATCATTATTCTGAATTCTTTTTCTGGAAGATTGCCTATCTCCACTTCATTTCGTTGTTTTTCTGGGGTTTTATCTTGTTCCTTCATCTGGGACATAGTCCTCTGCCTTTTCATTTTGTCTATCTTTCTGTGAATGTGGTTTTCATTCCACAAGCTGCAGAATTGTAGTTCTTGCTTCTGCTGTCTTCCCTCTCTATTCCCATTTTATTATTGTGGAAATTGAGGCTCAGACAAGATATAGGTTATATAGTTCTATCAAGTAGCAGAGTCTGGATTTGAACCCAGTACTGTCTGGCACCAAAGTTCATGGTTGTTTAAATACCATATAAACAGTATTTAAGTAAGAGTATATAAATAGTATTATAGTAAGAGTATATTGCCTTTTACTATACTCTGCTTTTTTGTGTACTTTTTCTTTTTTTAGAAGATGTTAATTGTATCTGTCCTCAGGAAAAAAATAAAATAAAACTTTTAAAGGTACTATAGGTTGAAAAAAAAATCCCTTTCTTATAAACTGTATTTATTTATTAAACCTGATAAGCTCTGCTATCAAAGCCCTAGAGCTAGGCCAAGGTCATCCATTGTATCTGTCAAGTACCATATGGAGAGAACTGAGTATATTCCTGTGCATAAATGATAAATAATACCTGAGCCAAAGTATTATCATACCTTCCCTTCCCTTGATTTTGTTGTGCTTACCTTTTCCCTATGAGCCCATCATTTTCTTCACCACTCTCTCTCCAGGCTGCTACTAGCTCTAAAGAGTGGTAATAAATATGATTGGGTCCCTGCTATATTTTTGGCAAGCAGGAAAGTCTTCTTGGACACAGTAGATATTGACCTTATCTGTCTAGGTTGTTGATTAGAAAAGCATGCTGGAGGACATGCAAGCTTTAATGAAGTCTGAATAGATTACATCTACTGCTTCCCCAGGATCAGCATGACATGGCAGTCATAGCAGAAAACAGAATCAGTCTGGCACACTGGTTCACCATGAGATTATAATGCTAGCCACACAGTGATTTTTGCTTTCTTAAGTGCTGGAAATTTGATTGGTTTATGATTTGTTCTGGTATTTTCCCAAGTATCTAAGTGTATATACTTACTTGTATTATACCTTTTTTCCCCATTTTAAAACACACACACACACATGCTCGGGCGCACACATGCACGCTCACACACAACCTACCCTGTCTCAGGCTGTAGAGATCCTCCTGGACTCTCAAAAATTCAGAGCGCTGGGGTATCTAGTGAAATTCACCACAACTTTAAGTTCCCTGAGATGAATATTATCAAACGTTGTTAATTTTATTTTGTGCTGGATCCTCACTATAAGTTAACCTATTTACAAGGAAATTGGAAAAGGGTGGGCTCATCTAAGAGTCTGTTCAAGTAAATTTAGTCCAGAAAAAACAGATGATAAACACAGAGGGACTGGATTGGGGGTAGAATTCCACTTCAGAGTTTTTCAGGGATGCTGGCTAAGAAAGACTCAGAATCTGGGCCATCACTCTTTTTGATTCCCTTCCTACCTCACTAGCTGCTTCTTCTCAGTCTTCTACAAGGATTTCCCTTCATCTTTCCAACCTCCAAATATTGGAATATCCCAGGGATCATCCTTGGACTTCTTTTTGATCTGCATTCACTCCCTAGATCTCATCCAGTCCCTTGATTTTAAATATATTCTGTACTTTACCCTTAAATAAACAAAGTATGTATAGAACACTTAACATTTGTCTAAGAAATGGGTAGGGTAGAATACAAAAATATAAGTGCTTTCAAGAACTGTGAAGGTCTGAGACTTATCCAACTTGCAAGCTAACAAGTTAGATTGCCACAGTTTCGTAGATTCTGGCAGAAGACACAAGATTCTTGGGTCTTGTAATTCCATCTCCTATTTCTTTCAACAATTTAACTAATTTTACTATTAACTAATGTCACTCTAATTGCCTTTGGAGAGGGGATTGAATGACTGTGGAATAAGGTTGGAAAGAAAACTTTTCAATGCATCTCTTTTGATGTCATTTCAGACCTATTGATTAAATTGATAAAATTAAACTTAGGGAGTTCCCTCGTGGCCTAGTGGTTAGGATTCGAGGCTTTCACTGCCATGGCCCAGGTTCAATCCCTGGTCGGGGAACTAAGATCCTGCAAGCCACATGGTGTGGCAAAAAAAAAAAAAAATTAAAATAACTTTTAAAATATATTAATTTTTTTTTTTTAATTTTTTAAATTTATTTATTTATTTTATTTTTGGCTTGTTGGGTCTTCGTTTCTGTGTGAGGGCTTTCTCTAGTTGCGGCAAGCGGGGGCCACTCTTCATTGCGGTGCGCAGGCCTCTCACTGTCGCGGCTTCTCTTGTTGCGGAGCACAGGCTCCAGACGCGCAGGCTCAGTAGTTGTGGCTCACGGGCCTAGTTGCTCCGCGGCATGTGGGATCTTCCCAGACCAGGGCTCGAACCCGTGTGCCCTGCATTGGCAGGCAGACTCTCAACCACTGCGCCACCAGGGAAGCCCCCAATATATTAATTTTATAGTTTGAATTTGACACATCTAATATCTGAAAATCAGGAGGGTCAAATGTATACAGAATCAGTCCTTTTGTCATTACCTTCCTGCTCCATGCCCATCCTTGTTTCCTTTGGACTAGTTTTTCAACAGCCTCCTATTTCTATCCTTGCAGGCCTACATGAGATCATCTACACTGTAGCCAGAATGATCCTTTTAAAGTGTGTAAGATTATGTCCCTGTAAGATCAAGGCACTTCTTTGCTCAAAACTCTCTGATCACAAAAGAGAGACTAAGAGATCTATTACTCACAGAAATAGCATTAGTCAGAGTATCAGCATTTGAGCTGGTTTCCCAAGCTCCAATTCCAAGGGTGACATGAAAAGGATCATGTAATACCTGCACATGCAGTAGGTTACATTACAGGAAAGGAACTCTGAGCTTAGGGAACCTGAATATTTTATAATGGGAAGTAAACCTGCCTGTCCTGGGCTCCCAAAGGAGACACTGTTTCTATCTTCCAAAGCTGTTAGCAATACAAACATCTTTGAAAAGATAGTCTGGAACAAAAGCAATCAGTGACTGTTCACAAGATGTACAGAAGCATGAGAGAACCATGCATAATTATCTACCAACATGTATTTGCTTACACTTTTTGTAAATGGAAGGGTAAACAAATACATTTTTTAAATTGAAGTATAGTTGATTTAACATATTGTGTTAGTTTCAGGTGTACAACCAAGTAATTCAGTTATCCTTTTTTTCAGATTATTTTCCATTATAGGTATTGCAAGGTGTTAAATATAGTTTCCTGTGCTATATAGTAAATCCTTGCTGCTTATCTATTTTTTGTATAGTACTTTGTATCTGTTAATCCCATACTCCTAATTTATGTCTCCCCCCTCTTTCCCCTTTGGTAACCATAAATTTGTTTTTTATGTCTGTGAGTCTGCTTCTGTTTTGTATATAGATTCATCATATTTTTTTTAGATTCCACATATGAGTGATATCATGTAATATTTGTCTTTCTGTGTCTGACTTACTTCACTTAGTATAATATTCTCTAAGTCCATCCATGTTGTTGTAAATAGCAGTATTTCCTTCTTTGTTATGGCTGAGTAATATTCCATTGTGTATATATATATCACATCTTTATCCAGTCATCTGTTGCTGGGCACTTGGGTCATTTCCATGTCTTGGCCATTGTAAACAATGCTGCTATGAACATTGGGGTGCATGTATCTTTTCGAATTAGTGTTTTCAACTTTTCCGGTTACATGCCCAGGAGAGGGATTGCTGGATCATATGATAGCTCTATTTTGACTCTTTAAGAAACTTCCATACTGTTTTCCATAGTGGCTGCACCAATGTATATTCCCACCAAGAGTGTAGGTGAGTTCACTTTTGTCCACACCCTCTGCAGCATTTACTATTTGTAGACTTTTTAATGATGGCCATTCTGACCAGTGTGAGGTGATACCTCCGTGTGGTTTTAATTTGCATTTCTCTAATAATTAGCGATGTTGAGTATCTTTTCATGTGCCTGTTGGCCATCTGTATGTTTTCTTTGGAGAAATGTCTATTTAGGTCTTCTGTCCATTTTCTGACTTGGTTGTTTGTTTCTTCAATATTGAGTTGTATGAGCTGTTTGTATATTTTGGATATTAACCCCTTGTTGGTCGCATTGTTTGCAAATATTTTCTCCCAGTCTGTAGGCTGTCTTTTCATTTTGTTGATGGCTTCCTTTGCTGTGCAAAAGCTTTTAAGTTTGATTAGGTCCCATTTATTTATTTGCTTTTATTTCTTTTGCCTTGGGAGACTGATCTCAGAAAATATTGCTACAATTTATGTCTGAGAATGAAAAACATTTTTTAAAGTTACTGAGAGACAGAGGGAACAGGGTGGGAAGGAAAAGAATGGAAGCTAGACTTCTCTGAATATATCTTGTTTTGTATATTTGATTTTTTTTTTTAATTTTTTTTTTTTTTAAATAGAAAGTCTTTATTTATTTATTTATTTATGGCTGTGTTGGGTCTTCGTTTCTGTGCGAGGGCTTTCTCTAGTTGCGGCAAGTGGGGGCCATCTCTTCATCGCGGTGCGCGGGCTTCTCACTATCACGGCCTCTCTTGTTGCGGAGCACAGGCTCCAGACGCGCAGGCTCAGTAATTGTGGCTCACGGGCCCAGTTGCTCCGTGGTATGTGGGATCTTCCCAGACCAGGGCTCGAACCCGTGTCCCCTGCATTGGCAGGCAGATTCTCAACCACTGCGCCACCAGGGAAGCCCTGTATATTTGATTTTGAAACCATTTCTTTTAGTTAGAAAACAAAATTAAATTTTTCAAAAGCAATTCTTAAAAACCAAAAACTGCATGAAACAAATGAACCAAATTGTCTATCAAATTGGCAGAAAAACCACACAGAGAATAATTATTTCAAGTTACTATTTTTAAGTACAGTAATTTGTCTATATATCCCTAGGGCTATTCTCTGAAGGCAAAAGCAAATCCAAAAACACCTTAACTCCTTTCAGCAATCATGTTAGTGGTAGTGTTGGTGTTAGTATTCTAAGACTATTTCATGTAATATGTTGATAAAATTGGAACCAAAACTTTTGGTATGAGAAAATAAATAGAGATACAGATTGAATAAAGTGTTAAATAAAGCCCTGTAGTCCTGAATTTGAATTAGAAGTGTTATGTATGAATTCATGATGTGTTTTATCTTTATAGAAAAAAAGCATATATATTGATATTTCCAAGCTCTGTCATTGAAAATGTCTAGAAAGAGTGACCTTATTGGACCATGGCAGCTGGACTCTTCCTGCTTGCTCTCCCTGCCTCCCATGGGTGTTGATCCCAAGGGTGTTCCCTAATGAACAGCCTGTATTCAAATAACCAGCCATAGAAAACCCTCGGCCCTTAACATCGAACAGTCCTTCCTCTTCTGAAACGCCCCCAAATGGCTCCAACCAAAGACTGCTGAATGTACCTGAGTATCAATTGGAAAGTCTCCCCACTTCCAAAAATCCCTCCATAATAGAACACATCAATCAGAGACCATTTCACCATTTCCTCTTTTTACTCTCTAACACCCTTGAACCCAGGTTGAAATGAAAGTGATGGTAGGTGGGTTCCCTCGTCCCAAGTATATGAGTGAAGAGCTTGTGTTAATTTTGTCTCAGACTTAGTTTTGCCTTTGACACATCTCAGAGTTAGGTTCCCGAGGAATCCAACCTGTGATAATTTATCTATTTATTTGCTTGTTCTCTGTCTCCCCCAATGTTCCCTGAGAGTAGTAAGGGCTTTGTGGTGTTTCCTAGTTCTCCAACCAGCTAGAGCAGTGCCTCACACTGGAAGCTGCTCGATAACGATTATGCTGGATCAAAGAGTGAAATGACATTTAAACTGAGACCTGAAAGATGAGGAGATAGCCAGGCAAAGATCTTATGGAAGAGCATTTGGGGTGTTGGGAACAGCAAGTAAAATTCCAGAAAGAGAGACTTCCTTGGTGGTCCAGTGGTTAAAAATCCACCTGCCAATGCAGGGGACGCGGGTTTGATCCCTCATCAGGGAACTAAGATCCCACATGCCACAGGGCAACTAAGCCCGCACACCACAACTACTGAGCTCACGCGCCTCAACTAGAGAACCCGCGTGCCACAACTAGAGAGCACATGCACCCTGGAGCCCACGCGCCACAACTAGAGAGAGAAAACCGGCACGCCACAACTAGAGAGGAGGCCACGCCCCACAACGAAAGATCCTGCCTGCCTCAACGAAGAACCGGTGTGCCACAACTAAGACCTGACACAGCCAAAGATAAATAAAATTATTAAATAAATCTTAAAAAAAAAAAAAGAGCTCTTTCCTTTCCCAGTTGTTTGCAACTGCAATTAAGTATTTAGGACAGTTAAAAGATTTTTGTTTGGTTTTGGTTTTGGTTTTGGTTTCCTATTTCTTCCTCACTCCTGTTTCAGGATCACTTGATTTTTATAAATTTAGCCAGGTACATACAGACCAATGTATAACTACTCAATCTTAGATTTCTGTTCATGAGCCCTTATCAAACCTAAGTTTATTCCCATCCATTATTTACACTTCATGCCCTCCAAAGCATTTATTTGTGGGAGGACATGATAGTTGTTATGAACTTGACTTCAAGAAGTTGAGTATCTATCAGGAATCTGTTTCACAATTACCCCAGGGAGGAGGCCAGCATCTGTCTGGGTCCATAGCCCCAAGGGGAGTGGGGAGACTCAGATCAGAATCGTCCGGGAAAGCGTTTTCCACATATGTGTGCCAGGGTCCTCCCACTCCCCTCCACTCACACGTATTCTGTGTAGAGCCTGACCACATGTATTTTGCTTTCTGCTTTTTTTTTTAATACTTTGAAAATGTCTTTTATTAAAGTAAAATTTGCACATGGTTAAAACATCAAATACTCTAGAATGGTTTCTCTTATCCTTCCCCTGGTGCTCTACCTTTATCTATTCCTCCTTTAACTCTTTGATTATCTTCTGAGGTTTATCTCTGTATCTCTAAATAATCTGCTTCTACCACTGTTTATTTATCATTTTAGATATTTTCTGTTCACTTACTGGCATGACAGCTGAGAATTTAGCTCAGTTACACACACACACACACCCCCCAACACTCTTTCTCTTCAAATATGATTAGAGTGTATTTTTAGTTCCTTCATTGATTTTCTTTGTATTTCTCTCCTTAGCATGTTGCAAGCTTTTACAAAAAGACTAGTAATCCTTTATTGCCATATGTAAGAATGAGGTATGAGAAAAACGGATTATGGACTATATATACTAGGATAGGTCTTCTTGACTGGCTGAATTTCATCCACTTTAGGGTGAATAGGCTATTGTCTTAGGGATCCCAAAATGCTAGAAGTCATCATCTTTGCACGCGGGAGTTAATGCTTCTCCTGCCCTCGCCTGCCCTGCTTCTCCCCAGATCATTTATTACGTGTATTTAGAGAACGACCTGCCAATTCGTAATATTTTATTGTCTTATTATTATTGCTGTCGTTATTGTTGTTCATTTTGCTTAGATACTAGATGCCTGGCTGCTGGACAGCCTGCGTGAAGTGTGAGAGAGGGATGGGGACGCAATACTTCCTCTGCAGCAATCTGGTTGTCCCCGTTTTCACTTCCACTGACCCTCATGTCTCCCAGCTCTCCAGGTGTGCTCCATCCTTGCCTGTAGCCTGCGTTGCACAAACTCTAGGCCAGCAGTTCCTCTTCCCCACCACATCAGTCTTCAGCCTTCCATCAGCTTTCCTCTCCCTGGAACCTACTGGAATCCATCATGCATGGATATTCCCCACTCCTACCACACATGCCTGACTGCTTACGGTCTCCTCTTTGTTATTGGCTTATACACTAAACAGTCCACTCTCTTGAACTGAAGGCTTGCAACATAATTTAAGTTTAGAAGTGCTCACGATGGGAATTCCCTGGCAGTCCAGTGGTTAGGACTGTGTGCTTCCACTGCCAGCTGGGTTCAATCCCTGGTGGAGAAACTAAGATCCCGCAAGTCACGCAACCTAGGCAAAAAAAAAAAAAAAGTGCTCACGAGGTGATTCTGAAGTGAGCCCACTCCCTTGAAGTCTCACTGTTGACCTAAATGCAGTGTGGTCCTCCCACCCCTAGTCTTCTCCTGCTCAGTAAAAGGTACCAACATGCCCCTAACTGGCCATAAACCTGGGTTTCATCTGATTCCTTCTTTATCCTCAATCTCCACATCTAATCCACCAGCAAGCTCTGTTATTTCTGCCACTTAAAAGCATCTCACGGGCAAAAAAGGAAACCTATAGGCCAAACTGAAGTTAAAAATCCTAATTAAAGGAAAAAACACGTTAAAGGAATAGCACACACCCTGACTAGGACCGGTTAATTCCAGGAATTCAAGGATGACTCAATATTAGGAAATTTACTAACACAATTCATTATATTAACAGATCAAAGAATTAAAATCATGTACTTTCCTTCATAAATGATAAAAGGACATTTAATAAAATTTGACATCCATTCTTGTTTTTAAAGTCTCTACAAAATACAATAGAAAGGATAAAACAGCATGATAAAAACATGGACAAAGATGACAAAATTCTGGAGATGGATAGTGGTGATGGTTGCACAACAATGTGAATGTACTTAATGCCACTGAAACGTACTGGTAAATTTTGTGTTATGTATGTTTCACCACTATAGGTATCCCAAAGTTAGCACCATGCTTAGTGGGAAAACAGTGAAAGTATTCTCATTTGACACTGGAATAAGACAAAGACGTTCACTATTATTACTATTATTTAAATTTAATCTGGAGATACTAGCTAATGTAATTAGGCAAAAAAAACAAGTTAAAGGAATAAAATTGGAAATGAGAAGGTAAAATTATTATTTACATTTGATACAATTGTATACCTAGAAAATCAAAAGAATCAACTGAAAAATCATAGAAATCAGATAATTCAATAAAATGTATAGATACAAAATTAATAAATAGAAATATATATGCAAAATTAATATATAGCCTTCATATACACAAACAGAAGAGCTATTGGAAGAAAAGATCCCCATTTACAAAAGCCACTAAAAAAATAGATAAAATACCTGGGAATATACTTAAAATAGTTGCATGATGTATATGAAGAAAACTTTTAAAAATAAAAATACTGGGACTTCCCTGGTGGTGCAGTGGTTGAGAATCCACCTGCCAGTGCGGGGGACACGGGTTCGAGCCCTGGTCCTGGAGGATCCCACATGCCACGGAGTGGCTGGGCCCGTGAGCCACAGTTGCTGAGCCTGCGCGTCTGGAGCCTGTGCTCCAGACACACAGTGAGAGGCCCGCGCACTGCGATGAAGAGTGGCCCCCGCTTGCCGCAACTGGAGAAAGCCCTCGCACAGAAACGAAGACCCAACACAGCCATAAATAAATAAATAAATAAAATTTTAAAATAAATAAATAAATAAATAAAATTTTAAAATAAATAAATAAATAAATAAAATTTTAAAATAAATAAATAAATATAAATAAAAATAAAAATACTATACAAACAGCTCATATAACTCAATATCAAAAAAACAAACAACCGAATCAAAAACTGGGCATAAGACCTAAACAGACATTTATCCAAATAAGACATACAGATGGCCAACAGACATATGAAAAGATGCTCAGCAATCTAATTATTAGAGAAATGCAAATCAAAACCCACCATGAGACATCACCTCACACCAGTCAGAATGGCTATCATCAAAAAATCTACAAATAATGAATGCTGGAGAGGGTGTGGAGAAAAGGGAACCCTCCTACACTATTGGTGGGAATGTAAATTGGTGCAACCGCTGTGAAAGACAGTATGGAGGTTCCTCAAAAAACTAAAAATAGAGCTCCCATATAATTCAACAATCTCACTCCTGGGCTTATATCCAGAAAAGTTAAAAACTCTAATTTGAAAATACGTGCACCCCAATGTTCATAGCAGCACTATTCACAATAGTCAAGACATGGAAGTAACCTAAGTGCCCATCAACAGATGATTGGATAAAGAAGATGTGTGTGTGTGTGTGTGTGTGTGTATATATATATATATATATATATATATATATATGCACAATGGGATATTATTCAGCCATAAAAAAGAATGAAATATTGCCATTTGCAGCAACATGGATGGACCTAGAGAATACTAAGTGAAGTAAGTCAGATAAAGACAAATTATTATATGATATCGCTTATATGTAGAATCTAAGAAATAATACAAATGAATCTATATACAAAACAGAAACAGACTCACAGATATAGAAAACAAACTTATGGTTACCAAAGGGGGGGAGGGATAAATTAGGAATGGGGGATTAACAGATACAAAATATTATACATAAAATAGATAAGCCACAAGGATTGACTGTAAGCACAGGGAACTATATTCAATATCTTGTAAAAACATATAATGGAAATAATCTGAAAAAAATTATATATATATATATCTGAACCACTTTGCTATACACCTGAAACTAACACAATATTGTAAATCAACTATACTTCAATAAAAAAAATAAAAATAAAAAGTAAAAACACTGGAAGAAAGCATATAAGCACTCTTTTATAAGTGTAGAATGGCCTATCTAATTTGATCCAGAACCCAGAGCCATAAAAGAAATGATTAATATCAATGACAAAAAATTAAATATTTCTGTATGGCAAATTGCACCATAAGCAAAGTCAAAAGACAAACAACAAACTGGAACAAATGATTGCAATTCAAATGACATATATAAAGGGCTTCTACGAATCAAAAATAAAATACCATCAGCCTAGAAGAAAAATTGCTGGAGGCTATGAGTGGGCAGTTCACAGAGAAGGAAATACAAATGGCTCTTAAATATGGGGGAAAATGGTCAACCTTGCTCGTAATAAAAGAAATAAATAATTAAAGCAACACTGAGAAATTCATTTATCAGATGCACAAGCTCCAAAAATTTGATAATCCAATAATTGGCAAAGATGTGGGGGAAAGGGTCTCTCAGACATTGCTGGTTGGGACTGCAAATCGGTAGGACCTCTGGGAGGGGTGAATGACAATGTCTGTCAAAACTACAAATGCACCCAGGAATTCCACTTCGAGGAATTTATCCTACAGATATACTCACATGTTGCACAAATTGGCATATGCAGCATTGTTTGTAACAGTGAAAGTTTGGAAACAACCAAAATGTCTATCACTAGGGAAGAGGTCAAATAAATTATGGTACATGCACTCAATGGAACACGATGCAGTCATCAAAATGAGTGAGGTATCTGTTGAGATGCTAATACGGAGCTTCAAGATACATTAAGAAAAAAAGCAAGGTACAGAACACTGCATAAAATATACTAACATTTGTGGAAATGTATTTGCTTGCATATAAAAAAAATCTCTGGAGGAATACATAAGCAGTGGATACAGTGTGATACTTCTGGGAGAACTAGGGGTTGGTTAGAAGGGAAATTTTCACTCTATTTCTTTTTGTACCTTTTGAATTTTGAATCATGTCAATGTATTGTCTATCCAAAAAAATTTTTTAGACAGAGTTTATTTATTTATTTATTTTTGGCTGCGTTGGGTCTTCATTGCTACAAGCGGGCTTTCTCTAGTTGCGGCAAGCAGGGGCTACTCTTCGTTGCTGTGCACAGGCTTCTCATTGTGGTGGCTTCTCTTGTTGCAGAGCACAGGCTCTAGGTGCGTGGGCTTCAGTAGTTGTGGCATGCGGGCTCTAGAGCGCAGGCTCAGTAGTTGTGGTGCACGGACTTAGTTGCTCCGCAGCATGAGAGATCTTCCCGGACCAGGGATCAAACCCGTGTCCCCTGCATTGGCAGGTGGATTCTTAACCACTGAACCACCAGGGAAGTCCCAGACAGATTTTAATAAAATAAAGTGTATCTCCAATCTGCCTATTCCTCCCCATCTCCATTGCCACTTCTGTTTTCTTAATGACTTAATGACTTAAATGGGTCCTCCTACAAGGAACTTCCCCTAACTATTCTAAGTGGTTTTCTACCTCTCCACCATGTTCTTTCCCATTGCTACACTCAGTGATAAAAGCTATGAAGGTAATGAATACTCTGTAATTATATGCTTCATTTTGTTTCATTCATTCATCCATTCATTCATTCATCGCTGGTCGCCTGTTTCCCTGCCCCATGAGGGCAGGAAATTCTTAATGATTGACTCACTACTGTAAACCCAGCACTTAGGCCAGTGTCTGGCACAATCAACGTTTGTCAAATGATTGAAAGTTTACAAAGAATGAGATTGTCTCACTCTGATATTCTTCTCAGCAAAGGCAGACACTATTGTCCTCATTTTCTAGATGAGGAAATTAAGGCTCAGAAAGGATTCATCTGAAGCCACACAGCTGGTAAAGTGGCAAAGCTGAAACTTCTGTTCCCAATCCAAGACTCCTTACAACAGCAGGTCTATACTTGTCACAGTCTTAGGACTACTCTGCTGGAGTCCCACCCTCACCCTCACCCTAAGGTACTCCAGGTAGATTTCCAGGCTATCATCGACAAATGCAGGGGTTCTTAACAGGGACCCTCTTGGTAGGTTTTAGTAGGCCTATCAACCTTTCTGCATTGCATGGAGAATTTTACATGTAGGTTCATTTGTATGGAGAAAGCCTCCAAGGTTTTCATCATCTTCTCAAAGAGTCTGTGACACACCTCCACCAAGTGAGTTCCCATGTCAGAGATTCATTCATTAGGGCTTCAGAAGATGTTTACCTTGTTAGGAGGGTTGTTAAGGAATCTGAAGCACTGGCTTCGGAATTGAGACAGGAGGGAAGAGGGCAGGGCACAACAATTAAAAGAATGACAGAGTCTTTGAGGACAAAACAAAAACTGGTTAGAACCCACTAGGCACAAGATGGCGGAAGAGTTGACTTCCAGTAGACCTTGAACCTCATTATACACTCATTGTAATACATTAGCATATGCTAAATGACACACCCATCAGCGCCATGACAGTTCCGAGGCTGACCATAAAAGGCCAAAAAGTGGGTGGTGCCCAATTCCTGGAAATCCCCGCCCCTTCCTTTATTAGCCTATGAAATTCCCAGCCCACAAAAATTAACCACCCCCGCACCCCAGGAGCCACTCTCACCTTCCGAGATGGCCTGCGTTCTGCCTATGGAATGTGTATCTCTCTAAATAAACCTGCTTTCACTTTACTATAGGTCACTCTTGAATTCTTTCCTGCATGAAACCAAGAACCCTCACTTGGTGGCCCATCCCAGGAACTCACCCGAGACCTGGGACATAACCACCCTCTCATGCCCCATTTTCCTGCAACAGAATCACTAGTATGAGCCATGGGAATTGGCATTGATGAGGGCAGAAAAACAGAACTGACAGAATCTGAACCTCTCATCCTCCCCACCACCTCAACAACACCTCCACTCTTATTCCCAGCTGTCCTCAGGAGAGACTAGAAAACATGTCCCTTTGTTTATTACCCTCTGAAGCAATTCAGCATAAAAAAAAATCTGTAAAACATTTTGTATCTTTTTCCCTCGTAGTAATTTAGTCTACCAGGAAGTGCACCATGGGATCTGTAGACCAGTTCAAAACCCAGTTCTTGGAACTTGTACAGTTGGCGGTCTGTCGTATCCCTTGGCTTCACAGGCGCAGATTCAACCAGCTGCAGATTGAAAATATTCCCCCTCGCCCCCTAAATTCCAGAAAGTTCCAAAAAGCAAAATTTGAATTTTCCAGGCACTGGCAACCATTTACATAGTATTTACATTGTATTTACAACTATTTACATGGCATTTACATTGTATTAGGTATTATAAGTTACCTAGCAATGATTTAAAGTATATGGGAGGATATGTGTAGGTCATATGCAAATATATTTTATATAAGGAACTTAATTATCCATGGACTTTGGTATGGGGGTGGGGGGTGGTCCTGGAACCAATCCCCAGAGGATACCTAGGAACCACTGCAATTTACTTCTTCAGGACAATTTCCTTATCTACTTCAAGGCTTTTGTGAGGAACAAATTAACAATTGTTCGATGTATTGTGAAGCAGGGTGGAGAAGGTGGTCTCTAGCCTTGACAGAAAGATCTACAAGACAATAACTTATCTTCTTTAATATTCCCCCTCCTGCTCTTCCTCCCCTCCCCCAGGGAGAGAATCAAGGCTGATTTCTCTTCCCGCATTACCAATATCCTCTTCTTGACAAAAGCACCCTCAGGGTGAAACTCTGCTGCTCTGGAAAGAAGACAATCTTGAGCTAGAAATAAACTTAGCTAGAGTGCTTATTTTCTGTGTAGCTTTGGGCAAGTCATATGCTCTGTCTGAGGCCCAGTTTTCTCATCCATAAAATAGGAGTAATATTCAAATTGTAGGGTAGTGCCAGGCCTGTAAGCATTCAATAATGGTGGTTATTATTGTAACTGTGTGCTGTTTCCAGCCCAGGCCCTCGGCCAGATTCTTTCCTGTGGAGCAGCCTGGAACTATGTCTGCACAGAGAACAAATAAACAGAAGTAGGAACATGTAATGTAAATGGAATCATACAGTATGTAGTCTTTTGTGTAAGACTTCTTTCATTCAGCATAATATTTTGAAATTCATCTATGTCTTAGGTATATCAGTAGTGGATATATTTCATTGCATGAATATACCACAGTTTATTTAGCCATTCTGTTGGTAGACATCTAAGCTGTTTCCAGATTTTGCCTATTATGAATACAGCTGCTAATTATATTCCAGTACAAGTCTTTGTTTGAATGTGTGCTTTCATTTCTCTTGGGTAAATACCTAGGAGTGGAATTGCTAGGTCTTAGGAAAGGCGCATTTTTAACTTCACCATTTCTCACTCCTATCAACAATATATGAGAGTTCCAGTTGCTCCACAGCCTCACCAACCGGAAGTGAGTGTTGTTCTAATCTAATCATCATATAGAAGGAAGGATTTGCTGAAGTGAAAACTCTCCTCTTCTTTCTTGATGTCAACTTCCTCATTAGATTCCTAAGGCCTCACGTGGCTCCCCAAGAACTCTTCTTCAATCTCTTACAGGTGTTGAAGACAAGCAAACTCTACCCAGAGAGGAACTAACCTGAATGAATTTGGATTTGTTGAAACTAAATGGAAGATGCATGAAAACAAAAATTGATCTGCCTCCCAGACATCATAAGAATTTCTGAGACTTGCCGACTAAAAAAAATGCATAACCTAAAAGTTGAAAATTATGTTTTATTTGGCGGATGTACTGAGGACTTCATCCCAGAAGACAGCCTCTCAGAAAGTTCTGAGGGACTGTTCCGAAGAGGTAAGGGAAGAGCCAAGATATACAGGAGTTTGCAAAAACAAACCAGGTAGTTGAACATCAAAAGATTTCTGCTAATTAAAGAAAAACCAAGCGTCTCAAGTTAATGAATTTGGCGCTTTTCTATGTATGGGAAGACGTGAGTCTGGGCTCATTGAAATCATTCCTCTGATATGCTCCTAGGGCCAGTATCCTGTTTTTCTCCATCCAGAATCCTCTCAGGGTGCACAGTGTGTGTGTGGTGGGGGGCGGGGTGGTGCCTGTACTGGCTGATGGCTTGATGGCCGCAACATCCTTTGTTTACTGATATGGCAGGCGATGTCCACAGACTCAAGTTACCTGATTGGTCTATTTTAAATCTAATTCCCTGAATAAATATTTAAGTGCTATTTGTTCAATAACCCAAGATTGACTAGATCTCTAGATACCAAACGTCATCTGTTAACTAAATCCCATTTGGAGAAGCCCTTTTCAGGTTTATTAAATTTATTGCAAGGGAGGAGTAGAAATTCCCATTACCAACAAGCTTAACTTTGGAAAGACCAGCAAAGCCTCATAAAATTTTGTAGGAGGAAAGGGCCCTGAGGTTCACCTAGCCCAGTGGATCTCAAACTCTGATATGTATACAAAATAGCTAGAATTGGCAGATTTGTCGGACTCAGAGACTGACTCTGTAGGTTGGGGCCCAGGAATTTTCATTTTCAGCAAGCAAGCCTCCACCTGACTCTCATGCCAGTTGTCTGAAGATCTCAGACCACAATTTGGGAAAAACTGATTTAATCGAAACATCTTCCCCTAATGAAAAACCAGTTTATGACAGAACAGTTAAGAGATACCACAATAAAAAAAGAAAACTGATTTCCTTCATTTTACTATTCTTGGAATCTCCTAGGTCCAGCTGCCTTGGAAGAAAAAAATTATAGCACATTTAAAAGTCTATTTGCAAAGCTTCTCCCATTGAACAGGTTCTCATTCTCAAGTTGTTGAAATTCTGTATTTTCTGAATTATCATACACGGGTTAATTTCCAAGAGGCAGTGATGTAGGTGCCAGAAATAGGGTCTGGCACTCAGGGCACAGTGGGAGAGCAGGGGCTGGGGCCCACACAGAAGCCTTCCGGAATCTGGTTCTGCCTCAAGACTGATGCCCGTGCATTGATCACCACACTGGTTTGTCACGCTCTTCATCTCAACGATGAATTATATTTTAAATTCTTCTCTAGAATTTCTCCTCTAGGAAATACAATGATTTCAAAGGCGATAGAAGGTAAAGGTGAATCCTATATCTAGGGTAAATTTTTCCTAACACATATTCTTATCCACTGAAAGCTTCCCTCTGCAATTAGGTTTCAGCTAAGCAATATGGCAGGGGACGGCTCTGCCTGTGCCATCCTCACTTGCCCAAGGCATGCTTAACACGTTAGAGTTTTAAAATGATGATTGCTTATAAATTCATAAAATAGTTACTAAATAGACCAAAGCTCCTTTAGTCTTTGGATAGCATTTCTGTAGGAAGAGTTGAAACATTACTTTTTAACACAGTTGAATCATATTTGACTTGAAATATTTACCAGAAAGAGGCATGTAAATACCAGCATGTATACGGGATGTGCTATTGTTTCCTTGTGAAAATTTGGAAGGAGATTCATTCTTGATTGTACCAATGACTGACAGTCCCTGGATGATGAATCCAGTGATGTCTTCAGTCACCATGCAGCTGCTCCACTGTGTTAACAGTGAAGTTGGCTCCATTTGCTTGCTTTATTCTGCTGCAGAACATAAAATATATTACATGATTATGCAGGTATCCCTCAAATGAAAGAACACATGCGTTCCAAAAAAGTGTGCTGTAAAGTAAATTTGGATTCAATGAATCTGACTTACCCATTGACTTCTATTATAGAATCCAAAATACATACCTCAGGGGTGGGAAAATTGGTCCTTAGATGTAATACATTTATACTTACTAATGCAGCAGCGCCTGTAATGAGACATATTCAAAGGGAAAACAACTCTCTGATAAAATATTAACAATAATGCATTCACACTGAATATAAGTCACATTATTTTAAAACCACTGCAAGTAGAACTATAAACAGTGCCAAATTCCAGAAGCTTGACTATTTCACATGCAGTTTCCAAGATGCAATCAGCTATTAAACTTCCACCGTTTACCAGCCTTGAACTACAAAATACTTCATAAAAAAATTTTATGTCCAAAAGTTTTATTCCGGTATGGGAAAGGAATATTAGTGTTCTTCTGCCCTTGAAAATTCCATCTTCTAGTTGGGAAAAAGGGGTGACCTAGATGCATTCACTCACTCATTCTTTCATTCATTCATCTGAATGCCTACTATGTCTCAGACGTTCTGCTAGCTGCTGAGGTTAAGAAAATAAAATGCAAACTTCCTATTTTCAAGGAGAACAACAAGAGAGCAGACAATTGTCCTCCAGAGCTCAGATAGAGTTAAGCATGAGATGTTAGCCCAGCCCATAGGAAGTACACTTAATACAGACCTTTGAAAAATGATGTCACATTTGAACATTTAATGCAAGATCTCAAACTGGTGGAGTTATGGCTCAATCCAACGGGAAGGTGAGTTTTATTTGGCCTACTTAGAGTTTAAAAAAAAGAGCTAACATTTGTAAATTGGAAGATTTCACACACACAAAAAAATTCAGTTTTCTGGATTTTCTTGAAAAACCAAACAATCTGACAGTATTAGGCACACATTTCCATGTTTTAGCATTTGGTAGACTTGAGTAGTAGATATCTCTTTTTAGAAGGGTTTTAAGTTCTCTAGCTAATAACAATCCCCACTACTACTTCTTGTTGCCCCAACGTTGGGAATGAGAATCAGTTGCCATTTATCATCACACTTGAATTGTTGTTTTTCTTGTCATAGAGAACTATTTCTCAGAACCTATATCTCTATATAAAAGAGAAACATGAAAGGTAGACCAAGATGGTCACCCGTTTCAAGAAAATAAAAATGAGCATATTACTTCTATGGTCTTTACTCATTACACTAGAGTCTGAAACTCTTGTTCTAAGGACCAATAGGAATTAGTCAAATGGAGATTGAGGGAAGGACGTTAGAAGAGTAGAGGGAACAGCATGGGCAAAATGATGGCTGAGTGGCCAGTGCATGGGACTACAGATATTTCAGTATAGGGGTGGGGGGTGTCTATAATGGAAAAGCAAGAGATGACCCAGAAAGAAGTCTAAGCCAGTCCTCTTCCAGCACAAAACTGTGCCTAACAGCTTTGAGGAACTGATTCTACATCAGCCCAAGTCTACTTCTTCATTCCAGATACCAGGACAAGCCCTACCTCCTTGATTAGAGTTTCAAATAGGATTCCCAGATAAAATACAGGGTACCCAGTTAAATTTGAATTTCAGATAAACAATGGATACATTTTTAGTATAATAGTTGGGACATACTTATACTAAAAAAATTATTCATAAAAAATTATTCATTGCTTATCAGAAATTCAAATTCGGACTTCCCTGGTGGCGCAGTGGTTAAGAAGCTGCCTGCCAATGCAGGGGACACGAGTTTGAGCCCTGGTCCGGGAAGATCCCACATGCCGTGGAGCAACTAAGCCTGTGCGCCACAACTACTGAGCCTGTGCTCTAGAGACTGCGAGCCACAACTACTGAAGCCTGAGTGACTAGAGCTCGTGCTCCACAACAAGAGAAGCCACTGCAATGAGAAGCCCACACACCGCAACGAAGAGTAGCCCCCACTTGCCGCAAATAGAGAAAGCCCGCATGCAGCAACTAAGACCCAACACAGCCAAAAATAAATAAATAAATAAATAAATAAATAAATTTATTAAAAAAAAATTCAAATTTAACTGGATAACTGGTATTTTTATTTGCTAAATCTGGTGACATTTAATGGCTAGGTCCTACCAGGGTTATTATTTCTATTTTTCATAATTTATTTCTATTTCCATATTAAAACACAGTTTTCAAATTATTACTTTAAAATAAAGGTGTTGGGACTTCCCTGGTGGCGCAGTGGTTAAGACTCTGCCCTCCCAATGCAGGGGGCCCAGGTTCAATCCCTGGTCAGGGAACTAGATCCCACATGCATGCCACAATTAAGAGTTCACATGCCACAACTAAGGAACCCACCTGCCTCAACTAAGACCCAGCACAACCAAATAAATATTTAAAAAATAAATATATTTAAAAATAAATAAAATAAAATAAATTAAAAAAAATAAAGGTGTCTTCTGAGACATCCCAAAATAAACTTAGTGTGCTAGTGGAAAATTAACCATTCTCCTTGTATTGATTTGCTTCTTGCCGTATGTTGCCTTAGCCTTCTTTAGCTGTCTTAACTCTTATCCATCTTGCATTCAACCCTGTGACATGTAGAAATTACCAAGGGAGCCTGTAAACTATTGGTGACCTACATGGAGAAGAAAGAAATGGACAGGAGAGAACAAGATATGAAGACTCTAAAACAAAAGACCAGGACCTCCCTGGTGACGCAGCGGTTAAGAATCCGTCTGTAAATGCAGGGGACACAGGTTTGAGCCCTGGTCCGCGAAGATCCCACATGCCACGGAGCAACTAAGCCTGTGCGCCACAACTACTGAAACCCATGCGCCTAGAACCCGTACTCCGCAACAAGAGAAGGCACCGCAACGAAGCCTGTGCACCGCAATGAAGAGTAGCCCCCGCTCGCCGCAACTAGAGAAAGCCCACGCACAGCAACGAAGACCCAACACAGCCAAAACTAAATAAATAAAATAAATAAATTTATTTAAAAAAAGAGAAAAACGATTACTGAGATCTTGTTAACATGACACTGGAACCAACTTGAAGATATTTCCAGTACTGGCCAAAGATGGGAAAATTTGAGCACCAAAAGAGTACTGAATGTAATGGGTTGAAACACATCAAATATATAAAATAAGTACGTCATAAAGATGCTAATAAGAAAACAAACTTCATTAGTCAACTTTGCTAGGGTACCAAGTAATTCTTTTGCAAACTGATATATAGAGCTGTGGTAGGCAGAATTATCAAAATGGCCCACAAAAATTCCTATCTCCCGGTTATTCAAATAGTAAACTAGGTATGGCTGTGAAAGGACTTTGCAGAAGTAATCAAAGTCCCAAATTAGTTAATCTTAAAATACAGAGATTTATCAGTGTGGGCCTGACTCAATCAGGTCAGCCCTTTAAAAGCTGGGAGTTTTCTCCAACTGGTGGCAGAAGAGGAGGTGAGAGCTTCTAAGTGTGAGATGGACTCCATGGCCGTTGTTGGTCTGAAGATGGAGGGAGCCACATGGGAAGGAATGCAGGTGGCCTCTAGGAGCAGAAGTGTCACTAGATGACAACCAGCAAAGAAACAGGGACCTCAGATTTATAATAGCAAGGAAGTAGATTCTGCCCAAACCTGAATTAGCTTGGAAGCAGACTCTTCTCCAGAACTTCCAAATAAGATTTTGGCCCAGCTAATACCTTGACTTTGACCTTGTGAGACCCTAAGTGGAACCTGACTGGACTTTTGACCTTTAGAATTGTGAGATAATAAATGAGTGTTATTTTAAGCTGCTACATTTGTGGTGATTTGCTATGTAGCAATAGAAAACGAATACGAGGACTTCCCTGGTGGCGCTGTGGTTGGGAGTCCGCCTGCCAATGCAGGGGACGCGGGTTTGAGCCCTGGTCCAGGAGGATCCCACATGCCGCAGAGCAACTGAGACGGGGGCACCACAATTTCTGAGCCCGCATGGCTGGAGCCCGTGCTCTGCAGCGGGGGAGGCCGCCGCGGTGAGGGGCCTGTGCACCGCGATGAGGAGTGGCCCCGGCTCGCCGCAGCCGGGCGGAGCCCACATGCAGCAATGAAGACCCAACACAGCCAAAAAGAAAAAAAATAAAAAATAATAAAAAAAAAAGAAAACGAATACGAGAGGGAACAAATCAGAATGTACAAACTGTCCAAACTGTATTTCAAGGTGTCTTAATCAGCTCAGACTGCTATACAAGTTACTATAGACTTAGTAACAGTAAGTTTATTGTCTGTCTGTGAGTCTATTTCTGTTTTGTAAATAAGTTCATTTGCATCATTTCTATAGATTCCACAAATAAACAATATCATATAAAAAAAAGTTACTATAGACTGGATGCCTTAAATAACAAACATTTATTTCTCATGGTTCTGAAGGCTGGGTGCTTGTCCAAGATCAAGGTGCTTGCAGATCCATTGTCTGATAAGGACCTGTCTCCTGGTTTGCAGACTACCATCTTCTGGCTGTGTCCTCACATGGCGGAGAGCAGAAAGAGAGGAAGCAAGCTCTCTCATGTCTCTTATAAGGACACTAATCCTATTCATGAAGGCTCCATTCTCATGACCTAATCACCTCCCAAAGTCCCCGTATCCAAAAACCATCACACTGGAGATTAGGGTTTTGACTTTTGAATTTGGGGGTACACAAACATGCAGTCTATAACACAAGGTAATAATTGGTGGGGGAACAGTCTTCTTGATATAACAATTCTAGGCAATAAATACAAAAGAAATGTTAGAATTAGGAAGTTACCACTCTGCAACAACAAATGAAATCATGGATCTAGACAATGACCATCAATAACTGCTAAAGTCATGTAGGTAAAAGGTTGGATCAAACTGACAGTACCTAACCCCTCTGATTCATCTTAACATCACACGAAATGAAATCTCCTGATGTGATACAATGGAAAGTACACAACACTACCTACATAGTATTTTTGCCAAAAGAACTAAATCTGAATTTAATCAAGCTTCCATAAGAATATGTGAAAATATGGTGGAAGATTAGGGCTGGAAGAACACACTAAATGACACCACAAGGATGGAATCAGCCAAATGTAGACCATAGAAATATCTTAAAGCAATGACCCAGAAAGAGACAGGTATATCAACGAAATGAAATGGGTAGACCAAGTGTGAATTCTGATTCAAACAAACCAATTATAAAAAAATTTTGAAAACTAAAAATAGAGTTGCCATATGATCAAGCAATCCCACTTCTGGGCATATATCCAGAAAAAAACTATAATTTGAAAAGATACATGCCCCCTTATGTTCATAGCAACACTATTTATAATAACCAAGACATGGAAACCACCTAAATGTCCATCAACATAGGAATGGGTAAAGAAGATGTGGTATATATATATATATATATATATATATATATATATATATACACAATGGAATACTACTCAGTCATAAAAAAGAACGAAATAATGCCATTTGTAGCCACATGGATGGACCTAGAGATTATCATATTAAGTGAAGTAAGTCAGAAAGAGAAAGACTACCATATGATATCATTTGTATGTGGAATCTAAAATATGACACAAATGAACTTATCTATGAAACAGAAACAGATTCACAGACATAGGGAACAGACTTCTGGTTGCCAAGGTGGAGGGGGTATGGGGGAGGGATGGATTGGGAGTTTGGGGTTAGCAGATGCAAACTATTACATATAAAATGGATAAACAACAAGGTCCTACTGTATAGCACAGGGAACTATATTCAATATTCTGTAATAAACCATAATGGAAACGAACATGAAAAAGAATATTAAAAGAATTTTTTGAGACATTTAGGAGAAGCTGAACATATAAGATATTAAGAAATTATAATTCATTTTATTAGGTATGATAATGGCATTATGGTCATGTTTTTGAAAATCACAAATACTCACCAAAGGTTTTATCAGTAAAATGGTGTGGTGTCTAGATACCTCTTAAAATATTCCAGAGGAAAAAAAAAAGAAATGGGAGTGGGATAGATGAAACAAAAATGGTAAAATGTTGACCATTGCTGAAACTGGCTGATGGGTAGTATTTTTGCATATGGTTGAAAATTTCCATACTATAACTTTTTTTTAATGCAAAAAAAAGCCTTTCAGTCATCATGAATAGCAGATGCACAAAAAACGATTACATTAAAAAACTTCTACTGTGAGTTTCTGTAACCATTGCTCTCCTCTGTGCCCTTAAGTAGCTGGAGAGAAAAACCTGAGCAAGGATGGTCTCTCCATGAGCCCAGTTCTCAGATCACTCATGAGTATGGAGTAGGGAAATAGTTCTTGAACCAGGTACCCCAAACACCAAATGTAAAAGAAAATATTTATAAATTGAGCTATGATAACATTAAGAATTTCTATTCATCAAAAGACCTTTTAAAGGGGAATTAAAAGATAATCCCAAAATAGAATATACTTAAAGTGAGACTACTTGCCAATACTGTGTATTTTCCCCATCCACACTCAGCTATGAGGGCAGGCATAGAGTAGGCAGAGAGTTAGCTTTACCCAGAGCTGGGTTTTTGTCCCCTCAAGTACCACAGAGGATCATGAACCAGGGGTTTGTGTTCTCAATGCGTGAGAGTGACCGGAAGACAACAGACTTTAATTGTTCAGGTTGCAAAGGAACCGGGGTTGTGAAGGCAGAGGAAGAAGCAAAAATGCTCTGTAAGCAGCAAGGAAGGGTAAAGAGAACACCTTGAAACCCAGTGGTATGAGGGGTAAGGGAGAGAAAGCGCTCACACCCTTTTCCCTAAAGGGCTGCAGGGGAAGCAGTGTCCTGCGGTTAGAGCAGGAAATCGAAGTGCAGATTTAGAGACGAGATTGAGGATTTAGAACGTTTTCCTGATAACTGACCATGAGTTCCTGAGTGCACAGTGGAAGGTATATTATTAGGGCTCTCCAGAGAAACAGAACCAATGGTTATATATAGATACATAGAAAGAGATTTATTATGAAGGGTGACCTCATGCAATTATGTGGCTGAGAAGTCTCACAGTCTGCCATCTGCAAGCTGCAAGGAGAGCTGGTGATGTATAGTTCCATTCCAAACCTGAAGGCCTGAGGATGAGGGGAGCCGCTGGTGTAAGCCCCAGTCTAAATACAAAGGCCCGAGATGTCCTAGGGCAGGAGAAGATGGACGTCCCAGATCAAGCAGGGAGAGCAAATTCACCCTTCCTCCACCTTCTTGACCTGTTCAGGCGGTCGACTGATTGGAATGATGCCCACTGGCCTTGGTGAGGGCGATCTGCTTTACTCAGTCTACAGATTCAAATGCTCATCTCTTCCAAAGATACCCTTACAGACACACCCAGAAATAATGTTTTAACAGCTACCTGGGCTTCTCTTAGCCCAGTCAAGTTGACACATAAAATTAACCATCACAAAGGATTTGGGGTAGGTATGGAACAGGAGAGTGAGTAATACTAGGGGATATACGGAGGCATTAGTGAATATAAATGCTGGTGACTGAGGTACACAGGGATGTGACTCGTCCTGACGATCTCTGAGCAGAAAGAAGGTGTGTGATCAAAAGGAGTTATACCTTCCCCCTTGGGATCGGTCTGGTCTAGGGTGATAACAGCCTGAATGAGGTCCAAGGCAGAGATGGATAACAGAGTCCCTGTAATGCTAGAACCAGCATGATAGTAAAACAGAGAAAAGTTAAATGTGACTCTGATCTTTCTGGTCTGAGTGACTAAAGTCATGGGGCTATTTTTACCTAAAGTAAAAAATTCAGTAGTTATAGCAGGTTTGACAGAGATAATAATTAGTTCGATGAAATGAAGAATAATTACCATAGGATTAAATTAACTCAAGAACATAGGATGGTTTCAAACAGTAAAAATGTTTTGATTAAGACTTTCTATGAAATTGTCTTTCTTTTTGAAGAATAACTTTTAAGCTTCAATCCCTCCTAGGAAGGACTAGAGAAGTAAGTATTAAAATATTACAAAGCAATACTGAAACAGTGAGCAAGGGTTTATGTTTTTTTTTTTAATGTTCTCAATGTTTATAGGTGTTAGCATGTGACATTTCAATTTGGCTACTACAAATAGTCTAAGACAAATGCAAATAAAAAACATAAAGCAGTACTTCTACCCATACACTGCTGGTATGCATTGGTACAACCATTTCGGATTACCCATTTGGCAGTATTTACTAAAAGATGAACATACCCATAACAGCGACTCTACTCCTAGGTAAAACACCCACACATATGTTCATAGCAGCACTTTCCATAAAAACCTCCAACTGGAAATAACCCAAATGTTCGTCAATGGCAGGCTGGATAAATAAATCCATTTAATGAGTTCATACAATGGAGTACTATAGAGCAATCAGAATGATGAACTACAACTACATGTAATAGTGTGATTGAATTTCACAAACATAATGTTGAGCAAAAGAAGCCAGACCACAAAAAATAATACATATACTACATGATTCCATTTCTATAAAGTAGGAGTCATCAAACTACAGCCCATGGGCTGGACACATGTTTTATAATTCAAGTTTTATTGGGACACAGTCACACTCATTTGTTGGTGTATTGTCATCAGCTGCTTTAATGCTTCAGCTGCTTTAGTGCTTCACCTGCAGAGTTGAGTAGTTGTGACAGAGACCATCTGGCCTGCAAGCCTAAAATATTTATTACCTGGCTCTTTAAGAAAAAAGTTATAAAGTTCAAAAACAGGCAAAATTAATCTATGGTGTTAGAGGTCAGGACCAGAAATCTGTAAATATTATGATGAGTTTGTCCTCTTCTCAAATCCACTAAAGAAAATTTCACCTTGACCACAGATGTGGCAACTATTACAAATAAGAATTTCTGATTTTTATTCACTAGTATTGTGTATATCGTTGTACCCTCAATAATAACAGGTTTCCAGGGACACACTTAAAAGGATTGAAGTAGAAGTAAAACATTAGTTCAGAAAATATTGTCTCTAAGGACTTCCCTAGTGGCACAGTGGTTAAGAATCTGCCTGTCAATGCAGGGGACACAGGTTCGAGCCCTGGTCCAGGAAGATCCCACATGCCATGAAGTAACTTAAGCCCATGCGCCGCAACTACTGAAGCCCGCGCGCCTAGAGCTCGGGCTCTGCAACAAGAGAAGCCACCGCAGTGAGAAGACCACGCACCACAACAAAGAGTAGCCCCCGCTCTCTGCAACTAGAGAAAGCCCATGTGCAGTAATGGAGACCCAACACAGCCAAAAATAAATACATTTATTAAAAAAAAAAAAAAGAAAATATTGTCTCTAATTCAACCAAGGACAGTGCATACACATACACACACACACACACACACATACACTCACCCCCCAAAGGTGACATTTGGCAATGTCTGGAGATACTGGTTGTCACAAGTTGGGGTACAGGGTGCTACTGGTATCTAGTAGGTAGAAGCCAGGGATGCTGCTGAACGTTCTGCAGTGCACAGGACAGTCTCCCATAATAAGTACCCAGCCCCAAACATCAAGAGTGCTCAGGTTGAGAAACTCTGGTTTGATGAATGTCGAAATAAATTTAGTGCCTCCAGAAGAAGCCAGATATAAAATGATAATAATAGTAAGACTAAAGCTGTGCTATCCTATAACTTTCTGCAATGGTGGAAACTTCCTATATCTCTGCAGTTCAATAGCCAGTAGCTATATTGGGTATTGAGCACTTGAAATATGGCTAGTACAACTTAGGAACTGAATGTTTAGTTTATTTAATTTTAATAAATTTATATTAAATAAGGTTAGTGACTACCATATTGGACAGCACAGGACTAGAGCATAGACTCAAAGATGGACTCCTTATGTGAGTTCTTGAAGTCAGTTACCAGCTATGTGACTTTGGCAAGTTCTCTGTGCCTTCATTTTCTCATCTGTAAAAGGGAGCTTAGAGTAGAACCAAGATCAAAGGATTGCTGTGAATATTAAGTGAGTCAGTGTGTGTAAAGCACTTAGAACAGAACTTGGCACATAACAGGTGTTATGTAAGTATGAGCTATATAAATATTGTTGTTATTGTTATTATTATTATTATTACAATATATCACGCAAACCTTCCCTTTCCCAACTCTTCAGTCACTCTCCATTCCCTGCAGGAAGAAGTCTAATTTTCTTATCATGGTACACAAAACCCTTAAAGACTTTATCTTTTCCTAACTCTTCAATATTATTTACCCCCATTTCTTGACTCTAGTTCAAATTATTTACAGACCCAAAGAAACTTTGCTTTGGGGGACTCCATGACTATTTTTGTGTGTTTTTAATTGTTTTTTAATTGTAAAATATTTCAAACATGAAAAATATAGAGAATAATATATTAAATATCCATATACCCATCTACCATTTTGCTTTATTTACTTCAGATTATTTTTTAAATTTTTGAGCATTTTAAATCTTTTTTATTATGGAAAATTTTGAACATACACAAAAGTGGGTAGAACAATATAATGAATGTCCATCACCCAGCTTCAATAATTATTAAAATTTTGCCAATATTCCTGTTCCAGATCTTTTAAGAAAATTAAACTTGACAGATGCAGTTAAAACTAATATTTTAATCATGAATTGTGTAATTTTTAGAATGTCTGTTGTGTATCTATTGAACTAATTATTTATGTGTATATATATGTAATATTTATATATATATATTTCTCTTCTAATCTGTTATTGTGGTGCACTACTTTGATAGATTTTCTGATGTTGCGTTCCTTGCATTCCTATGGTAAATCCTACTTAGTCATGAATTATTACTATTTTCATATATTTGTTGGATTTGAGTGGCTAGGATTTTATTTGGGATATTTACATCACTGTTCATAATGATAGGTCCTTGTTGATTATCTATTTTATATATAGTAGTGTGTATATGTTAATTCCAAACTCCTAATTTATTCCTGTCCCCAACCTTTCCCCTTTGGTAACCGTAAGTTTGTGAGTCTCTTTCTGTTTTGCATATAATTTCATTTGTATCTTTTTTTTTTAGATTCCACATATAAGTGATATCATATGGTATTTGTCTTTCTCTGTCTGACTTACTTCATTTAGTATGACAATCTCTAGGTCCATCCAAGTTGCTGCAAATGGCATTATTTGGTTCTTTTCTAGGGCTGAGTAGTATTCTACTGTGTGTATATATATATATATATACCCCACATCTTCTTTATCCACTCCTCTGTTGATGGACATTTAGGTTGCTTCCATGTCTTGGTTATTGTTAATAGTGCTGCAATGAACATTGGGTGCATGTATCTTTTCGAATTATGGTTTTTGCTGGATATATGCCCAAGAGTGGGATTGCTGGATCATATGGTACCTCTATTTTTAGTTTTTTAAGGAACCTCCATATTGTTCTCATAGTGGTAAGAGAACTGTATTTTAAACACTTATACCCAGCCTCTTAAAGCCATTATATTGGAAATTCCCTGGTGTTCCAGTGGTTAGGACTGTGCACTTCCATTGCGGGGGTGGGCACAGGTTCCATACCGGGTCAGGGGACTAAGATCCCACAAGTCAACAGGTGCAGCCAAAATAAATAAATAAATAAAGCCGTTTTGACTGCCGTGACATCATCCAGCACGTGCACCTCCATCAGTATGAGCTGCTCTAAGAAGGGAACCTCCAAGTTTGATTAAGGCCTTAAGCACAATTAATTAGAAGTGAAACGTAATTGTACACGCAGTTGATCACCCACCATAGGGTATGATTAACAAAGCAATCTTTCCTTTCCCTGAAGTGATTTTGCAAAACTCCCTTTACCCTTCAGCTTGCTTAAATATTCCAAATTTAGAAAGCTTAAGGCAGCCTACAGAGAAAGAAAAAGAAAATAAAGGCCACAAACGTTCCTTCTCTCTTTAAGTAAGTAAAATAACAGCAGCAAACAAAAATAAAGAAATAAGAGAAATAAATGAAGCAAATAAATAAATATGATGTTGTGCAGCATTAAAAAAATCAAAATCAAAATTAAATGTGAGCAAAGACAAAAATTAAAAAAATAAAGCCGTTGTATTGCTTTACTGCTGTCTGAATATGAGCTTCAACTAGAAAGGAAACGGAGAAGACAGATTCGGGAAATATTTCACAGAATCAATGGGACTTGCTGACATATTAGATATGGTGGAGGAAGAAGACACCAGAATTAATTACAAGGTTTCTAATTCAGGTAAGTAGGCACCTGATGGTAGTGTTAGCCAAAACAATGAACACTGAGGAGAAAGCAGATGTGTCAGAAACATGACTTTATGATATATTGAGTTTGACAAACTTTTCACAATTGACATGTGTGCCTAAGATTGACATAGGGGTGTTATATTTATAAGACATTGAGAAAAATCTCTGATTACAAAATTTCATCTGGAAGGTAAATGGTGTGATATTTTGATAAAGTTATTGGAAATTATCCACAACAATTTAGGAAATGTAATAAATAAAAACATCTTGTGTAAAATTGTCATTCTCCCAGAGTTTGCATAATTTCTCTTGATGAGGCATATAACTGTTGAAGCATTTGCTTAATTGATAATTTGTGCATAATTTTCTAAACTTTGGAACATAATTATCATCACTTGTGTCTGAGTTAACACTGAAATGAAACACTTTGGTGAAATGTTTTAGACACTAATGAAGTTTTAAAGACAGCAAATAAGGAAGAAAGAGAAAATTTTCCATTAACGTAAGAACAGCAGGCTTCTGTCAAGCTCCATACAACTTAGCATGTCTCAGGGTAAAATAAATTTGGACATAATCAGGGCGTTAATGTAAAGCAAAATTGAGTTCAATCTTAATGAGTTAAAACAAGATCAGAAGACTTTGGTTTTAATTCTAATTTTCCATTACCTATTTGAATGTGGGCATGTCATTGAAAATCTCCACACCTCAGTCTCCTTATCTTTCAAAGGAGTTATCATTCAGGATCCTTCCATTTCTGCCAGTCTGTTATTCAAGCATCTGATCTATATGCAACCCTCTTGTTTTTCAATTTCTCATTTATTAATACCCACCCTGCTTACCTCATAGGTCTGTTGGGAGAATTAAATGAAATAATGCATATACAGGAGTTTTGAAAAGTTAAAAATGCTTTGCAAATGTAAAGTATAACCATGATATAGGATTTTAAAATCATGCTGATGAAATTTTTTTGCAATTCAACAAGACTCAATTGGCCACGAGCAGAACCTGACTTCACAAATGGTCCCAAAATGAAGCACAAAGGGGATATAATAAAAGAGAATGTTCGCACTGCAAGGAACCTTAGACATCACTCAAATTAAGAAGCTGAGTTCCAGAGACAGGGTACCAAAATGTCACAGAGAATTGTTGATACTAGCATATCACCCCAAACTTGGACACTTGAGAACATTCATTTTATCTCACATGGTTCCTGTGGGTCAGGATCATGGCAAGGGCTCGTCTGGGAGGTTCTAGCTTGAGGTCTGTCACTGGGTTGCAGTCAAATGGTGGCTGGTGCTGGAACAGCTGCATTGCCCAGTTGTCTCTTCAGAACCGAACAGAATCCTGCAGTCCCCTCTCCCACCACCCCAAGTACAAAACCGAGCAGTTAATGACGAGGATGATAGAGTCACAGACTCAGGGTCTGAGGCCCATTCTTGAGTTGTTTTACAGACACTGTAACTGCCACCAGAGGAAAAAACAAAGCTAACTGCATTATTACCAGACTGTAGCCATGACATAAGCTGCTCCATTTTGAGCAGTACTGAATCTACGGCTAGCACAATTCTAGAACTGTCCTCAAGAGAATGGGATTAATATTACTGCTCATAATAATCTACATCTTTGTGGGCATCAAAATAATTGTAGCTTGCTCTGCCCGTATATGTAAATGGGCAACTAAAATTGTCAGCAAAGAAATGCTACAGACCCATGTCAACATCTTCCAGTCTGAGAATGTGGCGCTCTATATCAGCATGAAGAAGTTACAGAAGGTAGACCTTCACCTGCCTCTAATCCCATAGAAACGGAATGATGTCTGACAAATGGGGATTTGTAAGCAGCTCTTTGCAGGAAACCACCCTTAGCAGGAAGCCCGTTTTCTTGTCACTTTAGCAAAGCTATACTGTAACTAAATTTTAAAACAGGCACCCCCATGCTCTACTCATCTCCCGGCCCAAGCACACCCTTCAAATCTTTTAATCACACAATACCTTGCCTAACTCGTTGGTTCTTTCCGTAGATCAAAGAAGTAGAAATGAAGAATAAGTAATTAACAGATGACCAGATCTCTTCCCTAGCTTCCCCTTCAGAAATCTCCCAAACAAACTGTGTGACCAAACTGTGTGAACAAGATAACATCTAGAGGATAATCACGAGGAGTCGACAAGCCTGCACGTAAGCCTGCACACAGTGGCGGATGGTGGCGACTCTGAGATTAACTGAGATTACTTCTGTTTCCTTTTAAAAACTTTCATGGCCTAGCAGAATCTTCGGAGGTGATTTTTGGGGGATGCTGAGTTCACCATCTCTCCAGATTGCCAGCATTCTGATTAAAGGCACCTTTTCTTTCTATCGACATCTGTGAGTATTGAGTGTGTAAGTGGCGAACAGTGGGACCCGATTCATTCTGTAACATGTTCACGTTGTCTCAGCGTCACTCTGTGTAGTCTCTCTGTGTTGACTGCTTTGTTAGTCTCAGGGCAGTCAGACTGCTTATGCAGCTGCTATCAGGTTCAAGAGAGAATCTTCCAGCAAAGCAGGTGGGAGCTGCATTGTCTGTCAGGACCCAGCCTTGGAAGTCTCATGGTGTCACTGTCACTCATGGTCGAAACAGTCCCAAAAGCCCACCAAGGAACACCTTGTCCATGTTCAAGGGGACAAGACATGGACCCACCTCTTGATGGGAAAAGTGTCAAGATCATGTTCTCAGAAGAGCAGGTGGAAGGGTAGACATTATCCCACCTTCTTTGGAAAATACAATCTGCCAAGCCTTGTTACAAGTTCTATTAGTTCTACATACCTAACACATAGCATAAATTTGGTTATCAAATCAAGCTGGACATTAAAATATTTTTCAGTCCTATTTTCCTATAGAAAGAAAAAAATTATTATCAAGTTATTTAAATCTAAAACTTTGATTAAAGCACCAAAAGGAAGACCTAATCCCATGCATTTGATTTTTTCCTTCCAACGTCTCTGTCGTCCCTGGTGCAAAGACAATTGTTTATGCCTAAAAATTAAAAATAAAGAAATAGTGATTTTTAAAAAATGGGTTATGCAGACCTGCTTTGTCCAAAACAGTAGCCACTAACCACCTGCAGCTATTGAGCACTTGAAATATAGAAATGAGAGACAGTTTTTGTTTTTTTGTTTTTTAGGGGCTGACCTTCCACCTCCAAAGAGGTCCCTCAATGTTCTTAGTGCCTCCTGGTCCATTTATTTTATTTTATTTTTAAAATTTATTTATTTTTGGCCACACCACGTGGCATGCGGGATCTTAGTTCGCCCACCAGGAATGGAACCTGTGCCCCCTGCAGTCGAAGCGCGGAGTAACCACTGGACCGCCAAGGAATTCCCGAGATTTTTTTTTTTTTAATGTTAATTTAACTTAACTTAGCCCAATTCGAATTTTAAAACTGCCACTCAATCCAGTTACAGGAGATTTTTAAGAGTGTTTGGAACAACTTGCATATGTGAATCTACTTTGTCAATTGTAAATTTTATGAAATCTAAAAACAGAAATCAAGCATTTCCAATGAAAATTTAACATCTGACTTGAAATGTGCTGCTGTAAGTTAAAGTACACACTATATTTCAAAGACTTAGTAAATGTAAGATATTTCAATGATTTCTTACATTAATTACTTGCTAAAATGATAGTGTTTGGGATATATTACTAAAATTAAACAGCCTTTTACTTTTTTACTTTGGCTATCAGAAATTTTAAAATAATATATGTAGCTTACATTATATTTGTATTGGACGGTGCTGATCTAGAGAGAGGCAGGTAAGTTCCGAAATAACCATGTAAAAGGTGAAAGTGTTTTTTTATAACAAAACTTATAGAACTAGTTGACAATTTAAACTACATGCATATAATCCTTTGTTAGGAAAATATGGAGAGATGGAAGGAAGGCTCTTGGGCCCTAGATCTCACCACTATGCTTAGGAAATTACATATTTTGGTGGCTAGCTTCCATCTGATTACTGTTATAGCATGTATTTATTGACGTGTAAACCGTAAACAACTTTTCAACCCTGATGGTCTCATCTACTTTGTCAAGATTTGATATCTGATTTTGTCAAAACATTACATTGGTTTAATTACAGCTGAATGAGACCCTAGAGATGATCTTTCATGTAACAGATGAGAAAACCAAGGCTAAGCTATTTTAAGAATCTGCTCAAGGTCACACAGCTACCTAGTGAAAGAGCTGTGTCATTCTAATGGTTCAAATGGGCTAGGAAAATATGCCTATATAGATAAAATTGTTTGTATACTATGTTATTTTAAATCATTATACGTTTAATGATTACACATTTTGGAGAAAAGTAAAATGTTCTCCTTCAATATGAAACCGAGGGCAGTCACCAGTTAGATCTGTTAAACTATAGCTTGCTTAATAAATAATATCCTGTAAACTGCCTTCACTGACTAAGCTGCCTTTAATTGTTTTTGCAAATTGCATACCCTCCATGCTTCATGTAGTATAGATAATATATCACAAAACTCCTTAACCACCCTCTATAGATATGTAGTAACGGTGGCTTAAATTGTTTTTCAGGAACTTGGAGTCAGATTTCATCCAGTTTGCGCTGGCCAAGACTGGGCGGGACCACCGACCTTCAAACTGGGCCTGAGCAAGTATCTGATGAATGATCTTTTTATGTCAGAGGGACCAAAACTCCGCCCTCAGATCATGCTAATGCCACCATTTTCTGACCGTGCATCCCATGAAGAAGCATGTAACTCAGATATGCCTGCTCAGAACACTGATTACTTCACCTTTTTCTTGCCTCAAATCATTTTTCCCCACACCTCAGACAACCCTGCTTCCTTATCCCATAAATATCCTGAGCCCCTCACCTTTGGGGAAGCAGGTCTGAGACTTGTTCTCCCATCTCCTCATTGGTTGCCTCATAAATAACCCCTTTCTATGCTGCAAACCTTGGCATCTCAGCCTTTGGCTTGCTGCATCTCAGGCAAATGAACCTGGTTTGGTAACAAATACTGTGGATCTCCAGCTCCTACAGTCAAGAAAATACGCATTTCAATTTTTTTTCTATTTCCAAAACCTTTCACTTTCTTTTTTTTTTTTCCTTTTTTTTTAACCTGAATCATCTGAGTTGTAAGAAAGGGGATATTCGTTGTTTGTTTCACTCGTATTCCTATGAAAACTAGTTGCGGAAGTAAGAATATCTCAACCAATCTGTATATCAAAAAACCCTACAGAAAGCAGTCTACATTAAAAGTCATTTTCTTTGTGAAAATTGTCTTCCTTTTATAAACTGAGCACATATTTATGAGTACCTACCAAGCTCAAGGCACTGTGTTAGATGTTAAGGGAGATGAAGAAACACTTGTATCCTAAGATCCCTTTCACTCTGTTAGTTTGCAATGTAAGTGCCACTAGAAGCAGAACTGTATCTTGCTATGTGGCAATTTTTCATTGCATTATAAATAGCTTTACATTAAAACTTTCCTGTAAAAAAAAAAAAAAAAAAACAACTTTCCTGTAGAATTGAATAAATAAATTATTTTGAGGTTATAAAGTTTAGATAGGAAATATATGAATACATACCTACATACCTTAACATTTTATTCCAATCTCCAACATCATAATTTTAATTTTTTTAATTAATCAGGAAAATTCTTTTATGAATTTCTCAGATTTTCCTGTCTGGGCCATATTTCATTATAAGCATTAGCAAGTGAATTGGCTTATTAGCACCAATGGGTTCACTAGATGGAAGACTTTTGTTTTTCTACTTCATACCTACTAAGGTCCCTGGTCAAAACTTCCAGCCATGTGGGTTGAGACATTTCTGTTAGTGAATTAGAATAAGCAATGGAGAAGTAGTCTGCATTAGGTAATGGCCAACTTGTGTTAACCAAAGAAAGGAAGAGAGAAGAGAGGGAGTAGGGAGGGGGAGGGAGGACGGAAGGGAAAGATGAAAAAGAGGTACCATTTACAATAGCTACAAAATTCATAAAATACCTACAATTCACCATGAAGTATGTGAATCCTTTATAAAGAAAAGTATAAACTATGGAAGGACAGAAAAGAGGACCCAAACATATTATGTTCAATAAAGGAATGATTGTATAGAGACAGAAAGTTCCACCAGATTAATTTATATATGTAAACCTTTAAAATACACAAAACCAGTATGGTGATTCCTCAAAAATGAAACATAGAATTACCATATGACCCACTTCTGGGTACACACTCAAAAGAATTAGAAGCAGGGACTCAAAAAAGATTCTTGCGCATCAATGTTCATAGCAGCATTATTCACAATAACCAAAAGGTGGAAACGACCCAAATGTCCATCAACAGATGAATGGATAAACAAAAAATGGTATATACATACAATGGAATATTATTCAGCCTTAAACATGAATGAAATTCTGATACATGCTACAACATGGATGAACCTTGAGGACATTATGCTAAGGGAAACAAAGCAAGACACAAAAAGACAAATATTGTAGGATTCCACTTATATGAGGTACCTAGAATAATCAAGTTTATTGAGATAGAAAACAGAAGAATTACCAGGGGCTAGGGTGGGTGTAATATGGAGTTATTGCTTAATGGGGACAGAGTTTCAGTTTGGGATTATGAAAAAGTCCTGAAGATGGATAGTAGTGACGGCTGGCCAACAATGTGAATAAACTTAATGCCACTGAATTGCACATTTAAAAATGGTTAAAATGGTAAGTTTTGTTATGTATACTTTACCACAATAATAAATAAACAAATATATAAATATATAAAACATTTAAAAATACACAAGACAAAAGGTAGATTGTTTATGGATATATACACACACATTACATCCACTTTAAGATAATAATTCATGGCCTATGTTTTACCTTAGATCTTCTTAAATATTCCCTCTGCCAATGAAAAATTAATCAGTCGATCTGAAAAAGAAATGGAAAATTTTATTCAAGCCAAATTTGAAGATTATAACCCAAGAACACCTCAGAAAACTCGGAGAACTGTTCTGCCCGTTAGAAGTCAAGACACAAGTAAGTTTTCTGAGACAGAAGGCTGCACACCAAATGACGTATTATTGATAATTTACATAATCTAAGTGGGCATCTAAGCGGGCATCGTGGTGGGTCATGTGACTCCTTACAAGATCAAGAAAGAATGCTAAAAAAAAAAAAGAAAGAAAGAATGCTATCTTTTAAGGAGCTGTCTTGTTGATAGGAGAATGTTGCTCTTTATGGTTGAGCAGGTATTCCTGCCCATGGGGAAGGTTTGGTTGATGCATAATGCAGATACACAATGCACAGTCAGGGGAGAGAAGAGGCCAAAAGGCAGAGAAGAAATTTTTTATGTTTAGATTTTTCTTGTCTTGCCATAAAATATGAATTTTGTTTCCCACCTCCAAATTTGGTAAAAAATCTTGTGTGTATAAATGTCTGGCAAAGATCTAAAAGGAAACATCTTATCAATAGTTACCTCTAAGTAAGCGAATGAGATTGGTGGGGAGAGCTACAGAGAGAATTTCAAGAATCACAAGTCCAGGTTGTCTCCTGTGTTTCTGACTATAAATCAGAGGTTCCCACCACCCCCTCCTCAGGTTCAACTAATTTGCCAGAGCGGCTCACAGAAATCAGAGAAACATTTTACTTACTTAATCTATTACAGGTTTGTTATAAAAGGATATAACTCAGGAGCAACAAGATGGAAGAGATGCATAAGGCAAGGTATGGTGAAAGGGCCCAGAGCTTCAGTGCCCTCTCTGAGCTCACCACTATCCCTGAATCTCCACATGTTCACCAACCTGGAAACCCAACCTTTGGATTTTTATGGAGGCTTCATTACATAAGCATAGTTGATTAAATCAATGGCCATTGGTGAATAGTTCCACCTCCAACCCCTCTCCCCTCCCCAGAGGCTGAAAATTACAACCCTCTAATCATTAGGTTGGTTCCCCTGGCAACCAGCCCCCCTCCTTAGGTTACCTAGGGGCTTTCCAAAAGCCAACTCATTAACATAAACTAAGGTGTGCTTATATGAATAACAAAAGCCACCCATTATACCTTTATCTCTCTTATTATTTAGGAAATTCCAAGGATTTTAAGAGCTCACTGCCAGAAACGGGGATGAAGACCAAATATATATTTCCTATTGTCAATCACAACATCACAGTATTTTGAGATTTTCCATAATAAAAAGCTTTTTTAAGGAAAAAAATCTAAACATAAAAAACAAAACTATGAAATACCGGAAGTAAACATTTGTTTAAATCTTAGTGTTGGAACGTCTTCCCAAGGAAAACAAAAACCCAGAAGCTTCAAAGGGAAAGATTCACAGATTAAACAACATAACAATTTTAAGTTTACATATGGCCAAAGCTCCTAAAAACAAAATTGAAAAACTGGAAAGAAAGATTAGGAGAAAATATGTTTAACATATTCAACAACAGACAAAAAACTAAAACCCCTATGATTTTAAGAGTTCCTATAGATTGTCAGTAAAAGACTAGAAAAAATGTACATGGGATATTAACTAGTAAATAAGGGTAATAAAATGGTGAAGAAGAAACAAGGTTTGTTTAAATAGCCTTTTTTTTTTTAAATTAATTAATTAATTAATTTAGTTTTGGCTGTGTTGGGTCTTCGTTTCTGTGCGAGGGCTTTATCTAGTTGCGGCAAGCGGGGGCCACTCTTCATCGCGGTGCGCGGGCCTCTCACCATCGCGGCCTCTCTTGTTGTGGAGCACAGGCTCCAGACGCGCAGGCTCAGTAATTGTGACTCACGGGCCCAGTTGCTCCACGGCATGTGGGATCTTCCCAGACCAGGGCTCGAACCCGTGTGCCCTGCATTGGCAGGCAGATTCTCAACCACTGCGCCACCAGGGAAGCCCCCTAAATAGCCTTTTGTCTTAAATTCCCTATCTCTGGTGATAAGGATACTTTCTATCCTCCTGGTACACGAAGGGTATTTTTCACATAGGAGACTTATCTCCTGCTTTCTGGGAGACAAAAGAGGGTCAGAGTGTTCTTCTTGTACCAGCTGTTTCTTAAGGACCTTTAATTCAAGATAATCAATATGCCAAAATGGCATTTTAGGGTGACATATTGTGAACCTCTACACGTCTCAAACATCAATCAAGGTGGTAATGGTTAAATAATATATGATGCAACCATACTATGGAATACCACACAGCCTTTAAAAAGTGTGAATGAAAAATGTTGTCTGTCATATCAGTAAACAAAGGATGTTGCAGCCATCAAGCCACCAACACCCTTCCCCAAACACAGGATACTGGCCCCAGATAGCTGACGTACATATCAAAAGAATGATTTCAATGAGTCCAGACTTTTGCATCTTCCCATCCATACAAAAGCGCTAAATTCATTAACTTGAGATGTCTGGTTTTCTTCAATTAACAGTAATCTTTTGATATCCCAACTACCTGATTTTTGTTACAAAACTCCTATATATCCTGGCTCCTCCCTTACCTCTTTAGAGCAGTCCTTTAGAGCTATCTGAGAGGCTGTCTCCCATGCTTGAAGTCCTCAGAAATCCGCTGAATAAAACATAATTTTCAACTTTTAGGTTGTGTTTTGGTGTTTTTTTCAGTCAACAAAAGAATAAGGTCAACAAAAAAAAGATATCCAAGATATATTGTCAAGTGAAATAATTTGCGTACTGGGACTTTCCTGGTGGTCCAGTGACTAAGACTCTGTGCTCCCAATGCAGGGGGCCTGGGTTCAATCCCTGGTCAGGGGACTAGATCCCACATGCTGCAACTAAGAGTTCACATGCTGCAACTAAAGATCCTACATGCCACAACTAAAGACCTGGCACAGCCAAATAAATAAATAAATTTTTTTTTTAAAAAAAAGAAAAAATTTGCCGACTAGTATGTGTAGTATAATTATATAAATAAGATACTCCTTAATTTCCCCAGCATTACTCCTATATTACTCATCCTTAAACAAATAAATCTCTGCTACTACAACTCATCCTGAAGAATCCTGGAGGATGCTCCAAAACAACTCATCCTGGAGCATGCTGTCTTGAATTGCTCACATGAGAAGTATCTTTCTCAGAAATCAATGCCTGAAAATTGAAGTCTAATGGCAAGACTTCTGACTTGAAGTATTTTTTATTTTCTCTGAACACACCATCTCAATCCATATGTCTGTATTTCTTGCCCAGCATTCCCACAGGCCCACTGACGTATTATTTCCTCTCTTCTGGAAGATGACTGCCTTATCTCTCTTTAATTGCATAACCAGAGCAATTTCAGGTGTGACTCAAGGCCTTTGTTTTACCTTAGACCTTTGTGAGTAGTCCCTCTAATTTTGGTAAAAATGTGTGTGTGTGTGTGTAAATGCCCAGTAAAAGATCTGAAAGGAAACTCATCGTGTGGAAACTGAGCAGGACCCTGTGGGGACCTCCTGGGTACTCCATTTCTTGTAGGAAATAGGCTTCATTCAGCCGCCATGACTTTCCCTGAGTTCCAAAGGGCAGATTCAAACAGTTGCTAATCAGAGAAGTGAGGGAATGCAGAAACAAAGGAGGAGCAGTCAAGAAACAATAGTGCAGCAATTAAAGCAGGGTCCTGGTTCCTGCTCAAGGAATATATATAACAATATCTTCGAGTTCTTCTGCAGGAACTAAGGCCCCCAATCAGGTGGAGGATGGTAACTTCAGGCTGAACACAACATTCCTGGAGCACCGCCCTGTTACCTCACCACCAACCAATCACAAGAAAGTCACACACCCTGCAGCCCTCACCCACAAATTTTGCCTGTAAAAACCTACCCTTAAACCATCAGGGAGTTTCAGGTTCTTGAGGATGAGCCACCCATACTCCTTGCTTGGCCCTGCCATCAACCTTTCTCTGCTCCAGACTCTGATATTTCGGTTTGTTTGGCCTCACTGTGTGTTGGGCACACAAACTTGTGTTCAGTAACAGCCAGCAGGCTAGAATCAATTCTGCAACATAATCCATTCCAGTTTATCAAGTCTTAATGCCTTTCTCTGCTCCAAAATCCCATGTTTAGGTTTATTTGGCCTCACTGTGTGTCAGGCACATGAACTTGTGTTCAGTAACAATATTATTCTTAGCAGTTACCTCTGAGTAAAGGAATAGGTTTGGTGAGTGAATGAAAGGGAGAATTTCACTTTTCACTCTATAAACTTCTACACTATTAGATTTAAAATAAAATAAGCCTGGATTTATATAAATGAAACATAACACATATAATATTTTATACAGTGTTTACAATTCAAGACCATTTAAATCAACCAAATAACTTGCCTGAGGTTTTCAGTAGGATCCAGACTCTGCTACTGAGAACCTCAGGCAAGGTTCCCTCTCAAAAGCCTTTGTTCTACTCATGGACACCTCCACAGGATTATCTATATTACTTTAGATGAATGCTGTGAGTGGCAGAAAATTCTGACTCAAAATGCATCTTCAGGATGTTGGCTTTGCCCTCAGGCTGCTTCCCCACCTGGCTGCAAGATGGTTGCTGAGATCTGGGTATGACACCCAGAAATGACTTATCTTGAGGAAGGAAAGCTGTCTCTCTAGTACTATTGGTTCTTCCTTAGGAGCCAGGAAACCTTTCCAGTAGGTTTCCACTAATCATAGGGATAGAGTAGGATAGTTACACAGGTAGTTTTAGAAGTCCCACTAGGGGATTGTAGATAGAGAGGGAAACTTAGGGAACTTTGGGAGACCACTGTAAGTTAATGATCACTCAAGAAAGCTATCAGAACATCCTGGAACGAAGCACGGCTTGCTTAACTATAAAGCCATTAATAAAAGCATGAGATACACCCCAGGCCATTAAGTGAAAAAATGAGGTCTGCATCCTGCTGGTCAAGTCCAGCAAGATAAGGATCCTTAGAACCAAGGACAGGAATATAAGGGAAAGGTGGCATTCCAAAGTAGGAGACCCTCATTATACTGAAACCTGAGATGATTTTAAATATTTTAGTATATGTTACCACCCTTCTGCTGATTTGAATAAGCGCCATGACAGTTCTAGTTTGACCTTATAGGGTCAAACACTCTCCTGCCTAATGCGAAGGAGGAGCTGGTGATGCAAGCCTGACATCTACTCAAAGAATGAGGAAGAAGGCGGTCTTCCCCCACCCCCACCCCGCCCCACTTTCCTTTAACTATAAAAACGTAGCCCACTTAATTCTCAGGGCAGAGCACCTTGTCAGCCTACTTGTATCCCTCACAAGTGTCCTATATTAACAAGTCTACTTCTTGCCTCTCCCTGAATTCCTTCTGTGCTGAGATATGAAGAACCTGACCTCTGAAAGTCCAGATGCCAGGTTAGTGATTCTAGTTAAAAGACCATGGGTTCAAGTCCCAATCTGGGTTTTGGCTGGGTTTGAGTCCTGGCCTGTGGGTTCAAGTCCCAAACTGAAGTGCACGGTTGCACTAGCATATCATTTGCCAGAGTTTGGTAAGTTGCCCATCCCTAAACCAGTCATTGACAAGAGGAATAGATTTGCACAACCGGCTTAGAATAATCAGAATGCTCACCTGGCCACTCTAGAAACTGGGAATGGGGGAAGTTTCCCTTGAAGCATATGGTTGTGTAGAGAGGGGCAAGTACCTGAACATTACGGCTCTGCTTGAGGAGTAGACAGGAAGGAATGGATGCAGGATAGGAGCCCCACACTGTGAATGCTAGTCTTGGGGCCTGTCAATCTCATCCTGCTCCAAACTGTACTCCTGTTCATCTTTCAGGCAGAATCTAATCCGCCTCATGCATTTCCTACTTCAGGGAACAATCTCTTTGGCTGTGCAGTCGTCCAAGTCAGAAAGCAGCAAGTCATCACGATGTTCCCCCCTTCCCCCTCCCTTCTTAATCTGTTAGAAAATCTTGTCAATTATACCTTCTAAATCACTCTTGATTTTGTCTCTTCTTCATCCTGCAGCTGCTGCTTTTTTGTCCCATTCCATGTTATCTCTCACCAAAACCATTTTATTATTCTCTTTTTAAAATATATAATTTTTCAAATTATAAAACTATTACATATCTATTATATACATGCTTGGTCCATCCAGAAAATAAAAAGCACCTGCAATAACACTGCTCAGAGATAATGATTGTGGACATTTTTGTGTATATTCTTCTTTGCTTTTCTCTAGGTATGAATCCACATATATAGGTAAAAAAATATTACTTAGTTTTATTGAGATCAAACCACTTTATAGTATTTTCTATTAACGAAATAGTATGAAATATCTCCACGAGAATAAATATTCTTCTAGGTAGTCATTTTAAGAGCTGCATTATATTTTACCTTACCAAGATTTCATAATCTAGTTACACAAGCCCTTATTCCTAGATTAGGTTTTCTCCAGTTTTTTATATTGTAAACAACACTTACAATACTAACATATTGGTAGGTAAATCCCTGCACACATTTGTGAGGATTTCCTTAGAATAAATAAATAAATTACCAGTAGGGAAATTGCTAGTTCAAAGCACACGTGCATTTTTCCCCATTAGTTTTTATTATGAAATACTTCAAGCAATCCTAAAGTCTGCTGAATATGATAATAAATACCTGGGTACCCAACATCCAGTTTGTCAGACCTTAATGTTTTGTCATGTTTGCTTCAGATCTATCTTCTTAGCAAAATAAAATATTAAGACATATTGAAACACCCTATCTCACGCACCCAGATCCAATTCTTTCCCTGGAGGAATCACTATCCTCAATTTGGTGTTTCTCAGCCACATGTGGGTTTTTAACATACATATGTATGCATATATATATGTATATATGCATTTATAGGTATATGCAAGCGTAAACAATGTATGGTACTGTTCTACTTGTTTTTAAACTTCTTGCTGCACATTTTCTCCTGCAACTTGCTCTTTTGGAATAATATTATACTTTTGAGGCTTATCCAGGTTTACACATGTAGCTGTAGTTCATTTGTTTTCATAGCTGTTTCTATGGTATTCATTATATGACTATGCTGTCAAATTTTCATTTTCTTCTTGGTAGACATTTATATTGTCTCCATTTTTTCACTGTTATAAACAACATTGCAGTAATTATTCTTGTAAATATCGTCTTACGTTTACTGAGCAAGAGTTTCTACCTGGGCAGGAATTGCTGGGGCATAGGCTACGAACATCTTCAGTTTTATTGGATTGGTCTCCAAATTGGTGGTACCACCTTACCCTGCCACCAGTACTGTGAGAGTTTTCTTTGCTCTACATCCTAACCACCACGTGGTTTGGCCACTGTTGCTATTCCCCATCTTGGATGCCGGTGATGTAGGACAGTGCTCATTTCTCTGAATTCTGTCACCATGAAGTATTAGCAGTTTTTCACCTTTGCTAATTTTTTAGGCCAAAAAAAAGATATCTGTTGATGAGGTCTAAATACATTTTGATTCATTTTTTTTCTAATTATAAAAATAACACAAATTATTTTAGAAAATTTGAAAATATAGACAAGCACAAAAAGAAAAGAATAATTCCCTTTAATCCCACCACTCAAATATAATATCAAATAATATCTGACATTTGTGAAATTCTTACTCTATATATACCTAGGGCAGCTTTTGATACCTAATATTTCACAAACAGGATTCACTGATACGTATTTAATATACATGTGATATATATATATATATATACACACACATATATATGGTAAATATACATATGTATATATTTCACCTTTACAAAAAAGGTACTACTTTTTTATAAACTAGTTTTTTTCACCTAACAAATAAGTCACAATCATTTTCTCATAATATCTGTATTCTGGACTGGAGAGTGTTATTTCAAGAGTTCCACATTCATATCCATCTGTCTCCCTACACCATCCAGAAACTAAGGACCAAACTGAGCCCAGCAATGAGTCCTAGGAAGCTGGCTTGCTGCTAGCTGTATACAGTGGTGTAACTGACTCAGCCACACAGGGAAATGGAATTAACATACAACTCTCACTACTCAGGGAAGCCAACTCCCACCTCTGCCTTAGAGCCTTCTACTGGGGACTACCTATCCTATCTGTCCATCGGGCAATATAACATGCAACTCCTTTTAGCTACTACCTCTCCTGTGCCCTCATCCCGTACTCTTAGGTTTTCTCATCACCACCACCCTTCAATGTAAACATATTACCTACATTCTCCGCCTCTTGTCTTCACTGTCTGCCCCCCAGAACACCAAGCTCTCCAGACACTGACCCATTCTCTTATGTAGCCTGGCCCATGTGTACACTTGATGAGGTGAACTATATTTGGATTTGATCCAGCTTCCATGGCAGAAAAGAGTCTGCAATGGGTGTACCATTGCTCACCTAGACTATTGCAATAGCTCTCACTCCCTCAAGTGTTGCCTCTCTCACCACTGCACCATCTGCTCCACAAATCCACCCACATAGCTGTAAGTGAGCTTCCTAAAAATTAATTGTTTTGCCATTTCTCTGCATAAAATACTCCAGTGTGCCACCATGGCCTACGGGATGAAGCCCAAGTGCCTGTTGCAAGGCCCTCTGTGATCTCTGTTGCCGCTCCTATAGCCATTCCACCTATCACTTCTGCGTCACTCTGGCGGCTCTAGTAATTCTGAGTTGTTGTTCTCTGCCCTCCTGACACCATTTCACACCCTTGTGCCTTTGCACATACTTCCCTTCCTGTGTAGAATGCTCCCCCTTCTTATCTGCCTGGAAAACTCCTATTCATCCTTCAAAGTCCCATTCCAAAGATATTCCCAGAAACTCAAAGTACCACCCTACATATTCTTTATTAATTCCAAAGAGGAAAAGTTACCTTTACAATGTAGAAACCTAGCTAATGCCACCTTAACCTGGTGGTCAAACTTATCATCACCGTTAATGAGACAAACAGATATCATGTGCCCCCAATGAATGATGCAATCTGGTACTATTCTTGCCAAAAATAGTTCACCTGAATCTAATCCTGAAGGAACAATCAAACACTTCCAAATGGAAAGATGTCCTGCAAAACTAGCCTGAACTCCAAAAATGTCAGTGGCCAGGAAAGACCAAAGCAAAACAAAAGGCTCAGAAATGGTTCCAAATTAAAAGGTGCTCAAGAAGCATGACAACAAAATGCAATGTGTGATCCTTGATTCCATCCTGGATCAAAGGGAAAAAAACAGCTACAAATAACATTATTTGGAGGACTGGTGAATTTTGAATATGGATTATATATTAGATAATAAAGTTGGGTCAATGTTAAATTTCCTGAGTACAATCATTGTATTGTGGTTACGGAGGAGAGTGTCCTTGTTCTTAGGACGCGTTGAAAGGGCTAAAGTCTTGCTATACCTGCAGTTAGCAATGGTTCAGCAAAAAGAAACAAGTAGGGGCTTCCCTGGTGGCGCAGTCGTTGAGAGTCTGCCTGCCAATGCAGGGGACACGGGTTTGAGCCCTGGTCTGGAAAGATCCCACATGCCACGGAGCAACTGAGCCCGTGAGCCACAACTACTGCTGAGCCTGCGCGTCTGGAGCCTGTGCTCCGCAACAAGAGGCCGCGACAGTGAGAGGCCCGCGCACCGCGATGAAGAGCGGCCCCCACTCGCCGCAACAGGAGAAAGTGCTCGCACAGAAACAAAGACCCAAAACACAGCCAAAAATAAAAAAAAAAAGATTATAAAACAAAATAACAATCTGTTAAAAAAAAAAGAAACAAGTAAACAGATAAATATGTGTGTTTGTATATCTAAATAGAGAGACAAAGGAAATGCAATGGCAAGTGTTGACAATAGAGAAATTACAGGTGAAGGGTACACAGGTGCTCATTATTCTATTCTTCACCTTTGCTGTAGGTTTGAAATTTTTCAAAACAAAAACTTGGACAGAATAAATAATAAAAACAAACAAATGAACAAAAAGCTTTGTTCCAGGTCATGTTTTCTGTGAAGCCTTTCATGATATCCCTCCTGGCTGCCCCGGTCCCCGAGCACAGACACACATAAAACAATGAATCACCCTCTCTTCCGGACTCTTTCATGATTATGTATCTCTCTGACTAAACTGTAAGCTCTTTGATATCTGGGCCTGTGTGTGTTGTGTTGGATCTACACAATGCTAGAACTGTACCTGACACCGACTGGATGCTCAGCTGATGCTTTTTTAAAAAAATTAATCGAGCTGATTCTTGAGGCTTGGAAAGGATTCAGTAAGCAAGAAGGAGCGAGAGCGTTTTCTCAAGGGAGAGGAGTGGCATGAGCAAAGGTAAGGAAGCAGGAATGTATATGTTGCAATTACCAAGAACATTTGATTTGTTTGGTCAGAACTGAAGATTTACATAAGTGAAAATGCCTAGCACACAATAGATTCTTAATAAAAATTTGGTGAGTAAATGAATGAATGAATGAGATCGGAAAGGCAGGCTTAGATCAGAGAGGAAAGGGCCTTGACTACTGAATTGAGAAATCTGAGTGTTAACTAGTCCTTGACACCCGGGGTCTTTTCCCAGTGGCAGGAAGAGAGTGTGTTCTTCAGCAAGTCCCTTGTACATGTTTCCCCCTAAATAATAAGGAAAAGTAGAGATAAGTGGAAGTCTGAAAGTGACCAATTTCCAAACTCAGGAGGAGGAAACATCTTCTCATCCTCCCAGGAGAAGTCCTACAGTGGAGTTTTAAGACATCCAAAATCCCTCAGATGAAAGGGCATCACAGAATATTGGCTGGAAAAATACATGAATCTATTTAATATGAGCCATGCTTGTCTTTGAGAATAGTGTATGCAATTATTTTGGTTAATTTTACTATATATATATATATATATATATATATATATATATATACATATATATATATATTTTTTTTTTTGCTGTGCCACGTGGCTTGTGGGATCTTAGTTCCCTGACCAGGGATTGAACCCGGGGCCACTGTAGTGAAAGCGTTGAGTCCTAACCACTGGACTGCCAGGGAAGTCCCTAATTTTACTACATTTTTAAAATTTAAGGAGCACACCTTTGCACACAACCCCAAAATGACAAGGAGTGATGGGGAAGTGATGAGTCCCTGAGCTGCTCTGTGAAAGAATTTGTTAGTTTTAGGTTATAGTTGTTTCGAATCTTCAGTCAAATTCTACAAAAATCTTAGCTGAGAGGAAATGCAAATCTCAGGGAGCGTTTTAAAAATCTATTTTTGGCCCAGTTATGATGTAGCATTGACTGGCTCCAGAATTTTTAACATTACTGGTTAGAAACCACTGGTGGCGGTCAAAATGACTTGTAGCTTACAAAGCATGCGGGCATTCTTTTTGGAGAAAGTAGACAAGAAAATTTGAGCTGTTGTTTCAGGTAATAAAGTAGAATCAAGTGATAAATCATTTGGGCTGTATGCACAAATGGACAGTGACACAGCCAAATTAGTCACAATTGTTCACCACAGGCCAACTTCATGATAGATAAAGGGCTATATATCAGCAATGTTCCCTCAGAAACAGTCCTGATGTGTCTGTGAGCAGGAACATAATTCTATGGCTACAATCAACAAAGAAGTATCAGGCTAGCTCACCAAGCCCAGCCAAACCCCTATCTCGCTACAGTTTTATAAAGATTAGCATATCACATGAGCCAAATGCTGTGCCCCAATGTAAAAATATGATACTGTTACTTTGTGGAAAAAGTGTAAGCCCTGTTCTTCAACACCAATAAAATAGAAGCATTCATAGATACTGAGTTCAGTGTGATCCAAAAACTGAAGCATAAAATAGCTATCTGGTAACAGAACATTTTAAAACATCAAGACAGATAAGAATTCGGGCTCGGAAAATAAATGACTATGAAGAAAGATAAAAAGAAGAGAGAGCTGGGGTTTCTCTGAAGACCCAGCTCTGCGGCCAAGTCCTCCCTGTAGCAAGCTGCCATTGCCATGGAAACCAGTGGGAAGGGCAGTGGGGGCCTGTGACTCCCGCCCAGGGCGGCAGAGGTGGGGTTGGGGGTGGAGACGGGGTGGTGACCTGTGACCAATATACTGTCCCCCAGACCCTATGCAAGAGACTCCACCGAGCTGCTGCTTCCTGAACTCGCTCCCGGGAGCGGTGCCCCGAAGCAGCCAGGAGAGACCGCTGTCCCGCCGCCTCGATGACAACACCGCTGTGTCCCCTCCTGGCTCAGGCTGTCGGGCAGCCCTCGGTCCATGGCCTCTCCCAGATAACCAGCAGTCTATACATCAGCAATGGGGTGGCAGCCAGCAATGAACTCATGCTGTCTACTAACCACATCACGACAGTCATCAACGTGTCGGTGGAGGTGGCCAACGCGTGCTTCGAAGGCATCCAGTACGTACACGTGCCGGTGGTAGATGCTCCCACCACGCACCTCTACGGCTTTTTTGACCCTATTGCAGATCACATCCACAGCGTGGAAATGAAGCAGGGCCGAACGCTGCTGCACTGCGCCGCCGGGGTGAGCCGCTCTGCCACCCTCTGCCTCGCGTACCTCATGAAGTACCACTCCATGCCGCTGCTGGACGCCTACCTGTGGACCAAGTTATGCCGCCCCATCATCCGGCCCAACATCGGCTTTTGGGAACAGCTTATCCATTATGAATTCAAGCTGTTCAGCAAGAACACCGTTCACATGATCAGTTCTCCGGTGGGTGTGATTCCAGACATCTACGAGAAAAGGTCTGTTTGATGATGCTGATGTGAGCTACCCCGGCCAGCTCCTGACGTCTGCTGCAAATCCTATATCAACATTGAACGCTGAACTTTTCTTGGTAAAGGAACTAGAAACCACCTTTTAGAAGGGCAAGCAAAAAGGGCGGGGGAAGTTTTTAGCTTAGTATGCCTTCTCTTTAAAGAATAAAATTCATTAAAAGTAAAATGGTGACAGTGTTTCTTATCCTGTGAGCGGCGCGGCACGGCTGCTGCGGCCTGGCAAGAGAGGAGGGTGCCGAAGGTGGTGCCCAGCTCAGATGGACCTGAACCCTGGGACCTGCCGGAGCAGACTACTAACCCTGGGGTGAGTCCCCCGCAGCCGTTCCTCCCCCCCACCCCCCCACCCAGCGCCCCAATCCCACCTGGTTCTTCCCAATCCAAAGCCAGAGGCTTAGATATGGTGGTACCCCCTGTGTGCTTCTTACAGTAAGTGCCAACCTACTGGATAAGTGGCCTTCTTGGGGTTCTCTGGGAGTCCTGGGGGAGCCTCAGGCCACCCCTGACCCTGCCTTCAACCACAGTGACCCAACTCTGGTTTTCTAGATTAGATTTACATGTAAAATAGTTTTCAAAAAAAACAATTCCACTATATAAAGTTAAAAAATATTTTTTCCAGTGCTGTACTAAATGGCAAGGTCTTGAGTTGCCCTCAGCAATCCCCACCAGCCTTTGTGAAAAAGGAACATTAATCCCCTTCTCCAGGGCACTTGCTAAGAGAGAGAGCCCGCCTGACACAAGGCCTCCGTTGCTCTCATGGGCCTTGGCATGGTAGGCTGGAGCGGCTGGCCAGGACTGGCTCTGTCACCTCCTGCCATTGTAACTGGGGCCTCTCAGAGCCTCCATTTCCTTACCTGCCAAAGCAGTGATAGCCTGTCTCTCCCAGGGTTGCTGTGAGGATTAGATTCCTTAGCATGGGACCTAGCAGGCGAATGGTTTCCTGCTTAGAGGAAAGGGCTGCTCTTGTTATTAAGGATAATCTTTAGCCCTGCTGGCTGGGGGTCAGCACATCCATCCTCACAGCGGCCTTTCCCCCCTCTGTACACAGCCCTTTGTTGTCTACACAGCGCTCTTCTAAAAAATCATCCTGTCTATAAAAACAAATGGTTTAAGGTTCTTTTGGACCCTACCTCAGAGGAGGCCTACTTTTAGAGCCTTTTCAGCGTTCCCATTGTGTCATTGTATTTAATCCATGTGAAAGCAAGAAGCGTCATTCCAGGGCCCCCTGTCCCCTACCCAAAGGCCTTATTTATCATCACTGACCATTAGAGCCAGCACCCTGGGGTTCCACCAGGATCCGTGAAGGCACTTGCCAAAGGGACGAATGAGTGGGCCCCAGAAGTAGGTCCTGGAATCCAGGATTGTTCAAAATCCCCAGGTATCTGGCTCTGGCTTGGGAGCGGCTATTCTAATCGAGAATTATTCTAAATAAACAATACGAGACAAAGAGCACAACTACTCTGGTGGATGCAGACCTGTGGGTCCAGCCCCCTTTCTCTCCAAACCCATCCCCACTCCCACTTCCACCAAAGGAGTGTCCAGGGATGCAATTTGGGGGAGTGGGGGTGGGGGACATTATGAAAACCTCTGCTCTAGACGGATCCTCTCCTTTTACAGATAGAAGACCAGGCTCACAAAACACAAGGGCTAGTGTGGCAGATCCTCCACAAAGCAGTCTTTCTGGCAGAAACCCAGAAAGAAAATTTCTTTTCAAGCATTTTTAAAAGAAATTTGTTTGGGTATATATATATGTGTGTGTGTTTTCATTTTTTTTAATACCTAAATTAACACACCATAAAATTAGCTCTCTTTGGACATACAGTTCTATCAGCGTTAACAATGGATACATTTGTGTAACCACTGCCACAATCAGGACACAGAGCAGTTCCATGACTCCAAAAATTTCCCTCATGTCTTCCCTTTGTAGTCAAACTCTGCCCCCCCCACCCCCCACCTGCCAACCTCTGGCAAACACTGATTGGTTCTCCATCCTATAGACTTACCTTTAACAGAATGTCACATTAATGGAATCATACAGGATGCAACCTCTGGTGACCGGTTTCTCTCAGTCTTTGTGATTTACCCATGCTGTAGTCCATTGTATGGATGTACCAAAGTTTGTTTTACATTCACCTGTGAAGGATATTTGGCTTTGTATTACTTTCCTCGGGGCTGCTATAAGAAAATACCAAAAACTAGGTGACTTAAAACAACAGAAATTAATTTTCTCACAGTTCTGGAAGCCAGAATCCTAAATGAAGGTCTCTGCAGGGCCATGATCCCTCCGAAAAGTGTCGAGGGTAGGGGGTCAGCGGTGGGGGGAATCCTTCCTTCCCTCTTCCTAGCTTCTGGTGGTTGCCAGCAATCCTTGACATTCCTTGGCTTGTAGATGCATGACTCCAGTATCTGCTTCTGTGGCCACATTCCCTAGTGTGCCTTCACATCTGTCTTTCCTCTGTGCATATCTGTGTCCAAATTTCCCTCTTCCTATAGGACACCAGTCATATTGGGGGCTCATTCTACTCCAGCATGACCCTATAACAACCATTTATTAGGAAGCTATTATATGCCAAGCACAGTACTGGGCACTTTACAACAGTGTCTCAAGCCTTTTCAACAGTCCTTCAAGGTGGTCCACCTCCTACAAATGAGAAATCAGAGGTTCCAAGAGGTTAAGGAATTTGCCAAGGCAGCACACAGCTCAGGAGTGAAGAGGTGACATGCACACTGGGTTCTCTTTTCTTGCATTTCTTTTGAGACAAAGGTAAGTAGATTGAAAAAAGGAAAAATTTGAGTCATACCCTTGATTCCCAAATAGTATACATACAAATCACCTGGGGATTCTTTTATTATACAGGTACCTGGGCCTCAGCAGAACAAATTTAGTTTCAGTAGGTAATAGGTAAGTTCCAGGAACCTGCCTTTTTTTTGGCCACGCCAAGCAGCCTATGGGAATTTAGTTCCCCCACCAGGGATCGAACCTGGGCATTCAGCAGTGAGAGCACAGAGTCCTAACCACTGGACCACCAGGGAATTCCCCAGGAAGCTTCATTTTTAAAAAAAATTAATTTATTTATATTTTATTTTTGGCTGCATTGGGTCTTCCTTGCGGCCAGCTGGGGCTACTCTTCGTTGCGGTGTGCGGGCTTCTCATTGCAGGGGCTTCTCTTGTTGCGGAGCGTGGGCTCTGGGCGTGTGGGCTTCAGTAGTTGTGGCACACGTGCTCCGTAGTTGTGGTGCACGGGCTTATTTGTTCTGTGGCACGTGGGATCTTCCCGGACCAGGACTCGAACCCGTGTCCCCCGCATTGGCAGGCAGATTCTTAACCACTGCGCCACCAGGGAAGCCCCAGGAAGCTGCATTTTTAACAAGCATCTCAGATGACTCCGATAATGGCTGAGAAACATCAACCAAACAGTAGTGAATATGTAAATACTAGGTATTCCATATCTTCTCATCATGTTTCTTCTTTTTTGAATGATCTATTCATGCCCTTAGACAATTTTCTATCAGATTGTAAATCTTTTATTTTTCTTTTCAGTTGCAGGACCTGAAATATAGAATAAGAATATTCAACTTTCCTTGTCAAATATGTTGCATATATTTTCCCCAGTTTATCACGTGCCATTTGTTTATGGTGCTTGTTTGTGATTCAAAAGCTTAAACTTGTATGTAGTTAAATCTATGAGTCTTTAACTGAATTGTTTTTGCTTCTGAATGGTACTTGAAAGGTTTTCTCCATTGCATAATCATAAAAACATTAACTATTATTTTCTCCTCATTAATGTTTTTTTCACTTTTAAACCTTTTCCCCCAATTTTTTAATTTGAAAATTTTCAAACACCCAAAAATGTTAACCAATTGTTCGCCTTTTGTCATATGTGCTTTCTCTCTCAATATAATACTTTTTTTCCTGACTTATTTGAAAGTAAGTTGCAGATATCACGGCCCTTCACCCTTGAATATTTCAAAATGCATCATCTAGGAATAAGGACATTCTCCTACATACTGATGATATCATTATCAAACCTAAGCCAATTAATTAACAGTAGTTCTCTACCATCAATCCATATTTAAATTTTCTCACTTAATGCCCAAAATGTCTTTTATAGCTATTTTTTTTTTCTTTCCCAAACAGGATGCAATTAGGATCACACATTATATTTCATTATCGTATTTCTTTTAATCTAGAACAATGCTTCCACTCTTTTTCCCACGACATTGTCTTTATGATGAGTCCAGAACAATTTTGTGGTACAGTGTCCAGCATTCTGCATTTGTTCAATTATTTCCTCATGTTATTGTTTTACTTGTTCCTTTATCACCTGCATTTTCTTTAAACTGGACGTTAGGTCTGGATGTTTGATTAGATTTGGATTAAGTTTTTTTCCTAGAACACTTCAGAGGTGCTGTCATGTTACATCATGTCAGGAGGCACAAACGTCTCTTTGTCCCATGAGCAATGATTCTTAGTTTGATCACTTAGTTAAGGTGGTGACCACCAGATACCTGCCTTTAAAACTAGTAAGTAATCTGTAGGGTGATACTTTTATGCCATGTGAATATTCTGTTTCTTTCATCCAGTAATATTAGCATTACTTGCCTCAATCAATTATTACACTGGGGGACATGTAACACTTAAATCTATCCCAAACTAATTTTGGTATATGGTATAAATTGGAGTTCTTAATTTTTTAAAATTTGAGATGTTGCAAAACCATCATAAATATTTGTGTCTGCTTTTGTTCCTTCTGATTTGTTACGTTGTCTATCTCTTCTTGTGCCAGTATCACATTCCTTAAAATTGGTGCAGCTTCATAGTAGGCTGTAACATTTGGCAGAGCAATGATATCCTCTCCACCTCTCCCCCACAGTTATGCTTCTTTTTCAGAGGCCTTTTTTTTGTTGTTGTTGTTAGATTCTTTCTTTTTCTCTTCTGAAGGAATTATTTTAATAGTTATGGCAGTTTTGACTGGAATTCCTGTTTTCTTGGGTATTAGTCAAGGTTGAATCAGGAAAACAGAAATCATAATAGTTATTTTCTCAGAGAAAATCTAATATAAAGAACTGTTTAACCAGTTATTAGAGGACTGAAAGGCAAAAATAGAACACACATTGTATGTGTTTCTACATATTTAAATATTTAAATGAAAGATCATCTACCCAGAATGTGAAACTTGATCAGTAGATTATTAATCATATTTCTAGAGCTTGTGTATCTTAATTCCAAAGGCTCATACTGCTAGAAAATTATAATTTAGTATACTAACACACACACACACACACACACACACACACCCTCATTCAACTCTTTACAATTCAATTTTTTAAAAACAGTTTTTGCCTGCTAAAACATTTACCATCATATCCGTTATATTACCAAAGGTAAAGAAGTAAAGATATACAATAAGAGGGCTACGTTTACCTGTGGGTCCTTAAGAGCCCATCTCCAGCTACCTCAGTGTCTCCTTCCCATATACCTTCACTAGTCCCCTATTCATGAGATAGAAGCATGCGGGGAGGTGACCTCTTGATCACATTTTGGGAACTGCCTGATAAGGGGAGAGAAGGCAGTGAAAACATGAATTTTATGGTAACGTTTTGGTACTTGGGCCAGACTCCCTGCCAGGTCCTGGAGAGATGCATCAGTGTCTCGGTCAGGTAGCTGTGTTCAGAAAGTGTATTTAACAAGACTTTCTGAAATAGGACATAACAGTGTTAGAATCTGGACTCACAGTTGGCTTCTTTCTTCAATAACCTCTATGGTGAGGGAATAAAAAATGAGCATGGAACTTGATCGAGTTAGAAGGCCTGTGTGATAAATTTGATTGAACCCTGGAGGCTCCAAGTTTAGGCACGTCTGGGGCCTGTGCTGGGGACAGTGAGAGTTTGCATTCATTTCCAGCTTTACTGCATGGTGGTCAAAGAATATGGCGTGTATAATTTTTGCTTTTATAGCACTGAGATTTTCTCATTAGCCCTCTCTTGAACAGTGCATTATCTACTGGTAGGATTCTAAGTGTATATATATGTTTTTATCATATTTTATTATTTAAAAAATTTTAATGTTTGAATAGGCAATATACTTGTGATTCAGCATTCAAATGGTACATACAGGTATATAGAGTGAAAAGTCTCCTGATCTCTGTCCTCTAGCCAACCAGTTCTCCTCACCAAAGGCAGTAAATATTATGAGTTTTTCCTGTATCCTTCTAAGATATTACATTATGAATTTACAAGGAATTACGTATGCATTTTTTTCTCATTTTTCAACAAACGGTAGCATATTTTACACACTGTTCTCTGTCTTGTTTCTGTTTAGTAATATATGTTACAGATCGCTCTAAGTCAGTAAAAGAGAACATTCTCATTCTCTTTTACAACTGCACAGTATTCCATTGTATGGAAGTATCATAATGCATGTAATCTGTCCCTTATGGATGGACTTTTGGCTGTTACCAGAATTTTGCTATTACAAATAATACTGCAATAAATAAACTGCTGTAGTTAAGTTTATGTACATAAATTATTTTATTCATGTTCAAATATATCCACAGAGTATTATTAGAAATGGAATTAGTGGGTCTGTGTTCAGGAAAACCTTGTTTTCCACCCGTGTGTCTCCTTGACTGCTCACACAACTACCACATACATTCACACAGAACACTTCACTTCTGACACTTCTGGTCACCAAATACGTGGAGTTTTTTACCCCATCAGGCAATTCTCTGTGGCGCCAGCTGGTAGCCTATAATTTAACTCAATTCTGACACTATCTACCTGGAGAGCGCATCAGATCTGAGAGGTTAAGGGCTCAGTCTCCAAAGACTGCCCTCCGCCCAACTTCAGATGCCAGTTACAACTAGTAGGTCCCCAGGTTACCCACAGCCACAACCCCCTCCTCAGGCTCCATTAATTTGCTTGAACGTCTCACAGAACTTAGGGAAATGCTTGCTCTAGGTTTACCAGTTTATTAAAGGACATGATAAAGGATACAGATCAACAGCCAGATGAAGAGATACCTAGGGTGAGGTCTGGGAGGGTCCCAAGTGCAGGAGCTTCTGCCTCTGTGGAGTTGGGGTGCATCACCTTCCTTGTATGTGGATGTGTTCACCCACTTGGAAGCTCCTGGAACCCCATGCTTCTGGGATTTTATGGAAGCTTCCTCACGTAGGCAGGATGGATCATTAACTCCATTTCCAGCCCCCATCCCCCCTCTGGAGGATGGGGTGGAGGCTGAAAATCCTAAGCTTCTAACCATGGCTTGGTCTTTCTAGCGACCAGCTCCATCCAGGAGCCATCCAGGCCCACCTCGTGAGAATAAAGGATGCTTCTGGTGCTCTTACCACATAAGAAATGACAAGGTTTTTTAGGAGCCCTGTGCCAGGAATGGGGAGGGAGGGGGCAGAGACCAATATATATTTTTTCTATTATCTCACAGGTTCTAATTTCACAATTTGAAAATTTGATAAACATTGCCAGATTAATTCCTATGGATGTTATTAACACCTACCAGCAATGTATCGAAGTGCCTGCTTCCTCACAGAATCAGCAGCGTGGGGTATTATCACACTTTTGTATCTTTGGCCATTCTGACTAGTGAAAAATGGTATCTCGGTTTACTTGTAAATTTGCATGTCTCTTATTACAACTAAGTTCTTTTAAGAGCCATTTGTATTTTTCTTTCTATGAACTGGCTACTCATACCAATTTTTTATTACATTGTTAGTCTTTTTTACTTATTGATTTGTAAGAACTCTATTAGAGAAATAAGGCCTTGTTTGTAATAAGAATTTCAAATATTATCTCCAATTTTTCATTTGTCTTTTGACTTTGCTTAGAATGGATTTGCCAGGCAGAGATAATTTTTATATAATTTTTATTTAGTCAAATTTATTTATTTATTTATTTATTTATGCTATTATTTTTATGACTCTTGGGTTCTGCGTCACTCCCAGAAAGGCTTTCCATACTTTAAGATTATATTAGAAAGTCTATCATGGCTCTCCAAGTACTTTCATGGTTTCAATTTAAACATTTAAATATTTGATCCATGTGCATTATATTCTGGTGCAAAGTGTGAGATATGGGTCCAACATTACTTTTTTTTAAGATTGCTACCACCATTCTTATCTATTTATATAATTTATAATATAAGCAAATATATGTTATATTCATATATAGTTTGTATATAATCCATAGTATATTATATACATTTTTAATAGTATTCTTTATATTCACATTTATATTTGGTCTGCTTTGATATGCCCAATAAAATAATAAAGAGGTATGTTAGTCTTATATTGCTATTGTCTGTATGTCAATTTCTCCCTATATTTCTGGGATGGTTTATTTTACATGTTAACTTGGCTAGGCTATGGTTCACATTTGTTTGGTTAAACACTAGTCTAGATGTTGCTGTGAAGGTATCTGTGGATGGGATTAACATTCGCAGTCAGTTGACTTTAACTAAAGCAGATTATCTCCATTATGTGGGTGGGCGGCATCCGGTCAGTTGAAGGCCTTAAGAGCAAAGACGGAGGTTTCCCAAAGAAGAAGCAATTTTTTCACAAGACTGCAATATAGGAACTCTGCCTGAGTTTTCAGGCTGCTAGCCTGCCCTGCAGATCTTAGAGTCAAGCCTGCAACAACAACTCTTATCTGAGTTTCTAGCCTGTTGGCCCTCCCCTACAAATCTATAGACCTTGGACTTGCCAGTCCCCACAATGACATGAGCCAATTCCCTCAAATAAATCTCTATTAGCTTTGTTTGTATGGAGAACCCTGACTAATACAATTTCTAATAGCTTTCCTTTATATATTTTGATAATATGATAGTCTGGCATTGAACGTCAAGACAATGAGAATTCTATTTGTACCCTTTTACTAATATAAAACTAACTCTCTTTGCCTGATTAATGCTTTTTGTCTTGATTCAATAATATTGCCAAATCCTCCCCCTCCCATTTTTTCTTCTTTTTTTGGTCTGCATTTGTCTAATATATCTTTGCCTATTTTTTACTTTGTAACATACAATTGTCATTTTTTAAATAGTATGTCTCCTGTAACTAGATTATACTTAAATTTCTTCTAGTCAACCAAGTCTTTTAATAGGGGATTTACATTTTGAAATTCTAAAGTCTTTGGTTTTATGCCATTTTGTTCTGTGACTTATTTATTAACATTTCTCTGCCATTTTCTTTATTTTCAGTTTTGTTTTTATCCTCTCCATTGTTTTAGAAAGTATTTTATTCTATTAGTTGAAAGCAGTTACCTGGAGGAAGGGGAAACTTGTACTTTTTACTACACCTTTCTATTTGCTGAATTGATACAGTAAATATATTAGGTGGCATGGACCTTTAAGTTTTTCAAAAGCTTTTTTAAACTTATTTTTATCTAATTGCTGGGTCCAGATTGAAACAGCATATTTTTTTTATAATGAATTTTAAAAAATATTTATTTGGCTGCATCAGGTCTTAGTTGCCGCACGTGGGATCTTCCCGGCATGTGGGATCTTTCGTTGTGGCCAGCAGGCTCTAGTTGTGGCGCATGAGCTGCAGGGTGCGCAGGCTCAGTAGTTGCGGCACGCGGGCTTAGTTGCCCCGCGGCATGTGGGATCTTAGTTCCCCGACCAGGGATCGAACCCGCCTCTCCTGCATTGGAAGGCTGATTCTTAACCACTGGACCACCAGGGAAGTCCCAAAACAGCTTCCTTTGAATCATGCTTTTGAGATACAGAACTTAGCACATTTTATCTTTACCTCCTTCCACATTCTAACCCATGAAAATGTTAACGCAGGTTTTAAGATTCACATACTTTTTTCCTATTTAAAAAAATTCAGAACTCTACTTGAGAAAAAATATTTAGATTTAGTATTATAATTAAGTATGATGCAATTATTTAGATGCATTTCTGTTTTGGCTTGACAATGCTCCCCTCCGTGACTTCCCCATTCTTGAGCTTTTTTTTTTTTAACTTCATCTCTTGGTTGGTTGAAAAATATTGTAAACAAATATTTTCAAGAAGGTGATATATTTTATGAACCCTTAAATAGCAGAGTGTTTTTCTGACATCTTTACACCTGAAAAACAATGCAGATGAATACTACTCTAGATATGAGAAGTCAGACAGACTGATGTTTGTTTCTATCTGGGCAATCTGATCTCATTTTTTTGCCTGAACAATTATAGACACTTTAATATTGTAGCTTAGAACTTTTGCCATGATGTGTCCAATTGTGAGTCCCCTTTTATTGACTTTGCCTAGAACATAGTAGGCTCTTTCAGTAAACATACATTGTTCTTCAACAGAGGAAATTTCTGCTTTATTTTATTTTTATTATGTCTCTTCCATTTGCCTTTGTTCCTCTTTTAAGAATTCAAATTATCCACATGTTGGTTCTCCATTTTATCCATTCTTCCTCCACAGCTATCTTCTTCTCTCTTATTGATTCCATCGCTGTCTTTTTACACTCCATTCAATATCTTAGCATTAGCTTTGTCCTTGACACCAATTTCAATTTTCTGCCAGATGAATTTTCCTCTTTACTGTCTCCATTGTGTTTGATTTTGTTCCTGCTTTTTTAGAGTACTTGTTCATTTTCCTTACCCTATGTGTCTCTCTTTTCATTTCACCCTGTTGGATTTTCATATCAGTCCCACCCCTTCATTCTTTCTGTTTCTTTTTTGCAGAAGCTTTAAGGATGTTAACAGGTTTCTAAAATTTTCTCCTGGATTATCCTGGTGAAGAAGAGTTCTCATTTCATTCATTTTTTTCTAGATGCTGTGCTCTTCCTCTAGCCTTGGTTGACTATTTTCCTTACCCTCAAATAAGACAAGGTTTTCTGTGGGCTCAATATCTGTCTACAAGTGATTGAGCTGCTTAGCCTGGGACCCACCTATGGAAGTAGTGGCAGAATCTCCATCTCAAGTCTGTAGCTGGAGGGCTACACACAGTCTGACCTTACCTTTTGTATCTCTTCTTTACTAATGTGATACGTAGCACAGTACAGTTCCCAGCAAGGACTTCTCTCGGGGACCTTTAAGAAGCTGGCCTTTCCTCAAAGTTTTGAGCAGGACTGGCTACATAATCTGTGGGAAATTTACACGCAAAATGAGAATGTGGGGCCCCTTGTTCAAAAACTAAGAATTTCAAGACAGTGACAACAGAGCATTAAACAAACATGAGGCCCTTCTTATCATCATGGGGCCCTGTGCAACTGTACAGGTTGTTGCACACCCGTGAAGCCGGCCATGGTTATGGGGACTGCACCTTATTAAATGTAAGTCTACTCCCTTTTCCTCCCAATCCCTCTCCTATTTCCTGCCCACTTGTTTTGTCTATCTGCCTAGATAAACAGGGAATAGAGGGGTCTAGAGGATATGTGTGTTGAGGAAATGAAGCCAAGGTAATTCATGACTGGGATTTTCTTAATCCAGCCATTTAGGGCCATCTGCCTCATAATTAACATCAATTTCACCCAGATCCAAGCCTTAGGTTACCTGTCAGTTTTAGTCTTTGATATTGTGAAATCTTGTCTTTTTTTCTAGATTTGAGGGAATGTTTTGGAGAAGTTAGGCCAGGATATATTTGGGGGCAAAAGGCAATATATCATTTTGAACTGGATGTCCCCATGGAACATGGCCTAGGCCAGGGGTTGGCAAACTTTTTCTATATGGGACCAGATAGTAACTATTTCAGATCTTGCAGGCCAAGAGGCAAAAGTAGAGATGTTAGGTACCTATATAACAAGAGAGGAAACAAATTTCCACAAATATTTTATTGATGCTTAAAATGTGATAGTAATACTTGAGTGTAGTTTTTTTTTTGGCCACATCAGGGAGCTTGCGGGATCTTAGTTCCCTGACCAGGGATCAAACCCCCGGCCCCCGGCAGAGGAAGTGTACAGTCCTAACCACTGTACTGCCAGGGAATTCCCTTGAGTGCAGATTTTGGTAATACAGGTCTACTAATGAGAATAGGATTCGTTGTTTTTTGAATACATTTTGCTTAATTAGGGTTCAAAATTAGTATTCCTTATCATCAGATTAGTTTGCAAATGTTCATCTGTTAATGCTGATCTGTAATGGGATTTTATGTATTTCATTTTTGAAAATGTCTTTCCATATAGATAGGCACTGCCAAACACTGACATCAATCCCTGTGCATATGATTTTAATTGAGCAAATTCATTGCATGGAAGGCATTTATAGAATTCTATTAGATTCTTCTCTTGATATTTGCATTTTACTATGTCATTACATTGCAGATTAATCACTTTCAATTGATGGTTAGGTAGAAACTCCTCAATTGCACAGTTAAATGAATTTTGAAATATAGAGATTTCCTTTGCACTTGCATTGATGTCTCAAAAATCCTGCTTGGAATGTAGTTTGAGCTTGGAAAATATATCTGCTGCAGATTTCTATAGGAATGGATAATATGCTTCTTATTTTAACTTTTGATAGCATGGAAGTGTATAAAGTGGCTTGACATTACTTGTAATTCAAGCAACGTTACTCATCATCAAAATGATTTTACTGAAGTATGTTTCATGTATAAGTGTTGTTTTACCTTGTAATTGGTGAAATTCATTAAGACATATTATCAAGTCTCCCACAAAAGCTAATTTCCAAAGCCATTCATAGTTTGATTATAGTGGTTGAAGGCTGTTCTTCTCATTCAATAATTCTCAGTTTTGCTCTGGAGCTGAAAAGAATCACAATCAAACAATAAGAACTGCGGTGTGATAGAACAAGTCAGGATATTCAGCTTCTACTTCTGATAAAAATTCACAGAACTGATGATGGTTCAAGCCATGAGAATGAATGAAGTTACCATTGCCACCACTGGTTCAGTAACACACGTTAAGTTCAAATATTACCACAAAGTCATCACTGACAAATAATACAATAAATAGCCATAGGGTTTAAACACCTTACATTTTCATAAGCTTTGTTGTTTGTTCAAATAAGCATTTTTCTGTTTTACACATATTTTACTACCACCGCTTGTAACACATCTTAGCAGGTTCCTCTTCATGTTGTATGGAATCAGTACTTTTTCAGCTTCTTTGAAAATATTTCCCCCTGTAGTTGTTCCATGCAGACTATTCACAGAAGCTAATTCTTCAGTCATTTCAAACAAGGCCTTAACTCCTCAAATGAACAACTCAGTATTACCTGTTAACTCATAAAGAGCCAAGGAAAACCACTCAGTTAATTGTTTTGGTTTTTAATTGACTATTGATGCTGCTCCCAATGTCCTCAACTCTTCAAGCAACTGTTCTAGCTGAAAGTCTAATAGTCTTAAATTTATTTTCTCTGGACACATTACTTTGGCTGTTGCAATCAAACACAATTTAATTAAACAGCTTTTCTTATTTGGCTAAGAAATGAGCCACTCAGAAAATTACTTTGGTTGCAGCCTCATATTCATTTTTTATTTTTGTGAAGAAATTCTGCTGTGACGAAATATTCTGTTTTAAATTCTCTAATTGTTCTCACTGTTGCTTTCTTGTCAGTTGGGAATATTGTGATGAGTATAGTCTGATAATGTTGACATATATTGTATTCTTTTAGTAAAACTGTACTTATTGCATAATAAATGCTTGGCTATCAAATTTGATAACAAAATAGTCCACACTCCACTGTGCGTTAAAAGCATGACATATGGGGCTTCCCTGGTGGCGCAGTGGTTGAGAGTCTGCCTGCCGATGCAGGGGACACGGGTTCGAGCCCTGGTCTGGGAAGATCCCACATGCCACGGAGCAACTAGGCCCGTGAGCCACAGCTACTGAGCCTGCGCGTCTGGAGCCTGTGCTCCGCAGCAAGAGGGGCCGCGATAGTGAGAGGCCCGCACACCGCGATGAAGAGTGGCCCCCGCTTCCCGCAACTAGAGAAAGCCCTCGCACAGAAATGAAGACCCAACACAGCCAAAAATAAATAAATAAATAAGTAAATAAAGGAGTTCCTTTAAAAAAAAAATACTTTATTAAAAAAAAAAAAGCATGACATATGAAGTCCTTTTTCTCTTTTTCTGGGTTTTGACATGATAGGTACGTACTGGTAATACAAATCGGGCTTCCCTGGTGGCGCAGTGGTTGAGAATCTGCCTGCTAATGCAGGGGACACGGGTTCGAGCCCTGGTCTGGGAAGATCCCACATGCCGCGGAGCAACTAGGCCCGTGAGCCACAACTACTGAGCCTGCGCGTCTGGAGCCTGTGCTCCGCAACAAGAGGGGTTGCGATAGTGAGAGGCCCGCGCACCGCGATGAAGAGTGGCCCCCGCTTGCCACAGCTAGAGACAGCCCTCGCACAGAAACGAAGACCCAACACAGCCAAAAATAAATTAAAAAAAAAAAAAAGTCATGGTGTTATATGTGTGGCACTTGAAACACTGCCAAGTTACTGCAGCATCACTGTGATTTGTAGGGCACTAAGCAGCAGTGTGAAGAGATGAGAGCACCACATACATTCTTGATTGCAACTATTCAACTCTGTGTTGTTTTGTGAAAGTAGCCATAGATGATACATAAATGAATGAGCATGACTGTGTACCAGTAAAACTTTATTTATGCACACCCAAATTTGAATTTCATGTAATTTTAATGTGTGATGAAATGGCTGTACAAATATAGGTGGTATGCTGGATTTGGCCTGTAGGTTAGGGTTTTCTGATCCCTGGTCTAGCAGAGGGGCTAGACCAGCCAGCTAGTCAATATTCTTTGAGCTTGGTGCCAGATGCTGAGCCCAGGTGAAAGGAAATCTGTTTAAAGTAGCAGCACTAACACCAATAGCAACCCTACTATTTCTGTGCCTAAAATCACAATAACCATTGGTATGATTCTTTAGTAAGCCTTACTGGACTCTTCATGGTTCTGCCTGATTTTCCAACTTCAACTCCCAATTCTTTCCTTACCCTTTTGGTCACAGCCATACTCAAATTCTTGAATTTACCAGAACTCTCATACTCTTAGGCATCTGTGCTTTTGCAGATCTGTTGCTGCCTCTGCCAGGAAGACACCCACCCCTGTATCCACCCTCTAGCTCCCAACAATCCATCTTTTATTCTCTAGGAGCTTTATCTGGTACCTCTAGGTTGATAATGCTGCCTCTTCTGTGAGCACCCACAGAAATTTGGGTAAAGCTTATAGCCCTCATCACTCTATTTTACAGTATAAAATTTATTTATACAACTCTCCAAGTAAGAGTTCAGGACAGGGACTGTGTCAACTTGGAAAGTTTTCAGCCATTATTTCTTTGCATACCTTTTGGGCCCTGACCTATTTCTCCTCTCCTTCTGGGACTCTGATGACACAGATGTGAGATCTTTTGTTATCTTCCCATAGATTTCTGAGGCTCTGGGTTTTTTTTGTTTCTTTTTTTGGTGGTGTTGTTGTTTGTTTTTTCCAGTCTATTTTCTCTCTGTTGTTCAGATTGGGTAATTTCTATTGTTCTGTCTTGAAGATCTCTCTTTCCTTTATCCCCTCCATTCTGATGATGAGCCCATACATTGAGTTTTAAATTGTGGTTATTATATTTTTCAGTTCTAAAATTTCCATTTGTTTCTTCTTTGTATCTACTATTTCTTTGCTGAAACTTCCCATTTCTCTGCTAAGACTTTCTGGTTTTTCATTTGTTTGGACTGGATTCATAATTGCCATTGAAACATTTTTATGACTGCTTTAAAATCCTTGGCAGATAATGTGAACATCTGATTCACCTTAGTGTTCACATCTGTTGATTGTCTTGTCTAATTAATGTTGGGATTATCCTGGTTCTTGGTATGAGTGATTTTTCATTGAAACCTGGACATTGTGGGTATTATACATCTAAATATTGTGTTTTAGCAGGTCTCTTCTGACATCACTCTGTTGGGGAAGGGAAAGCACTGCGTTGTTACTGCCAGGTAGGAGTGGAAGTCCAAGTTCCCCACTCAACCTTGATTGACACTGGTGGAGGGGGAGTGTCTCCTTGTTACCACTGGGTGTGAATGAAAGTTTTGGCTCCCCACTAGGCCTCCCTTGATACCACCGTGTCTGGAGGTGTAGGAGTGCCTCATTACTGTTCCCCACATTGCTTCCACTGACACCACGGGAGTGGTGGCTTTGTTACCACTGGGCAGTTGTAAAAGTTCTGACCCTCCGGTAGGCCTCCTCTGACACCACCTAGGCAAGGAAGGAGTGATGCCTCATTACTGCTGGGTGGGGGTGGAAGTCCAGGCTCCCCAGTGTGGTGGTGGGGGGTAGGATTTGGGATGCCTCACTACAGCTTGGTAAGGGTAGTCTAGGCTCCTGGTGGGTGCGGCTTCTTCCAGAAGAAGTCCCAAAACTATTCTGACAACTGAAGTTTTTGAAACAGGTGAAAGTCTGTCTGTACTTGGCTCCTTATCTCCCCTCAACTCTAACCCTATATTTATTTTTGTCATCAATGTGTTTGGACATGAGTTGGATAATCTTTATGACACTGGTAAGTGCAGGAAGAGCTGAATTTATTTTTGATCCTGATTTAAAGGATAAGTATAGTTCTATTTATAAAACTAGATAAATCATGACTCTGTTATGTGACTTTTTATTGTATGCATAGGTTATGTGGCACTAATGATATAAATGAACTACATATTCCTAAATAGTTCAGATTAACTATTTAGTTGTTTAAAAGGAGTTAAAGTTATTTTCCTATAATTGAGTGGGCTTCTCCTCTGATATTAATTGATGGTACTTACATAAGTATTAACACAATGTTGCTACAAATGATGCACTAACTAGTCCATAATTTGACTCAGCATAACACAAATTTTATATATTTTTAAAACATTGATTTATCTATGCATTATTAGTCAAATCAACTTGGTAAATTAAAATTAGTCTCCCCAGCTCCTAGTGTATTAAGTTATAATTATGAAACAAGAAGCAGTACTAAGAGATATAAGGTTTAATTTTAGAATAAAGAAGGAGAGATGTAGCAATGTTGGGGTTATATGCACAAACAAAAAGTGTATTAGGACTGCCTATGTGTTGGGCTTATGGGGAGGCTGGGGAGGGATAAGGAGGAAGTGATTGGTAAACTGACGATCAACACATTTAGAACCCAGAATGTGGAAAGCTAGAAAGAATTTTAGAAATTCGAACATATTTTTTTTTTTTTTTTAGGTCTTTGAATGCATATTATGTGTCTGGCACTTTACCTACCTTATGGCATTTAATCTTCAAAATCATGTTGTAAAGTGTTAAAAAGCTTTATCTTCCCTTTTTCACAGATGAGGGAACTGAAGCTCAAATTAGACTAACTTGTTGAAGGTCACCCAGCTATCAAGTGGCAGAGTTAGGATTCGAACCTAGATCTGCATGATTCCACAGTTCATGCTCCTTTGGCTCAACTGCTCTGCCTTCTATATGGGTTTTCAGATTCACTTTTCATAGAAATAATTGTTATAAAATCATCTATCCCACTTCCCCATTTCTCTCTCCAGTGAAGGACCTAAACCTTAGAGGCTACATACCTATTGTACATACATTTATATGATATAAACTATGCAAGACCTAAAAAATTACACAGTGATATAAGGACTATGTTACTGTCTAAAATTTATCTCATGCTTCATGATGGACTGTAATTGGACTAGACACAGAGTTCTGGCTTAGAGGATAAGTAACTTTCCCAAGGACACACAGTCTGTGCAGAGTAATAATTTGCATCCAGGTCTGCCTGACTTCGACCCCACACATTGCATCCACTCCATGCAATTCTGCTGCTATTACCTAGTAATGATTATGTAGTGAGAAAGGTTTTGAGGGGTTGGAGGTGGGCAGCCTTATAATTCTTGGAAACTTCCTGAGTCAAGAACCACCAGCTTGGGCTTCCCTGGTGGTGCAGTGGTTGGGAGTCCGCCTGCCAATGCGGGGGATGCGGGTTCAGGCCCTGGTCCAGGAGGATCCCCCATGCCGCTGAGAGACTGGGCCTGTGTGCCACAACTGCTGAGCCTGCGCTCTAGAGAGGCCGCAAGCCACAACTACTGAGTCCGCGGGCCACAACTACTGAAGCCCACGTCCCTGGAGCCTGTGCTCCACAACAAGAGAAGCCACTGCAGTGAGAGGTCCGCGCACCGCAGTGAAGAGTGGCCCCCGCGCGCCGCAGCTGGAGAGAGCCCACAGGCAGCAGCGAGGACCCAACACAGCCAAAAATAAAAACAAATAAATAAATAAATTTATAAAAAAAAAAAAAAAAGAACCACTAGCTCCAGGAAGATTGCCAAATACTGGCGGAATTTCTATCTCTGCTTGTGCAAGTCTAAGTGTGTGTGTGTGTTTGTGTGTGTGTTGTATGGTGGTTTGTGGGGGGAGATAGTGGTGTCAAAATCTCCTGGGCTTTGAAGGTCATCTGTTGTGAGAAAGTTTACAATGCATGTGCTAATTTAGCTGCAGAAAATATTCAGCCCTGTATACTCACCCATTCAAGTAAAATGGAAGGAATACCATAAAGAGTGGAAGAGGTGTTTCAGACAAAGTAATTAAACCTGAAATATAATCCATATAAAACTATAGTTTGTTAGTCTAGTTACTAGTCTCAGGGGAACAATTTAAAACTGTGTGCAAAATCAGTTGGGATTTCCATAGCTTCTCACTGAATACTGCTAGGATTACTGAGTCAGCACTGAATTGTCTTCCTTATAGTTTAACATCCAAGTTGAATATACCTTGTTTATTGGTTACATTATTGAAAATATAGAGTCCATGTCTATAAAGGAAACCTCGTCTTCGTATGTCCATTAATTTTTTTCCTATCCCTGACGACTGGAGGTGTGCCCTGTAACAGATCTGTTATATGAGACATATCTTATTAAATTTGTCTTTTGAAAAGAGTAATAGACCGAAGGCATGTTTTCTTTTTCTCCCAATTATCCTATGGATTGAAAGGCAGACCAGTGACTTTTATTTGCATCTGTGACGCGGTCAGAACAAGAAAGTGTTACTGTTGCGTAAGACATGTTGTGGGAGGTAGAAAAGGGTTTTCTGGGCTGCAAGCTTCACTATCTTAATTATGCCTTCTCTCAGGCCTGTCTACAAGCAGCCCGAACTCTTCCATGAAGGCCCCACTGAGATCAGAGCAGTAGAAACCAACATTCTGGAGATCTCGCTTAACAATTTTTCGTCATTGCTTTTTCTTACAACACTATGATGAACTACTGATAAAACACAGGTGGCATGAAACTTTGGACCCAAAGTGCCGCCAACAGACCTTTGGCGGTGGGGAGCTATGGTCAGCGAGCCAGACCCCCGTGGGTGACTCTTCATTCCCTCCGGCCGGGGGTCAGGGGACCTTTTCCCCTTCACTTGCGGCGCGAGCGAGGGGATCGGGGCCGGGAGCGCACAACTGGCCTAGGGCGGCGCCTGAGCCGCGGAGCAGGGGGCCAGCAGCCGCTGCCCGAGCGCGCTCCTCGCGGAGGCCATTACTTCCAGCAGTGCCAAAAGTGTGCGCCTTCTTCGGAGGGCGGAGGTCAGGGGCCGTGCGCCGCCTCCAGGCGACGCGACCCTTACCAGGCCCTCCGGGGCCCGGGACCCCCAAAGCGCAGGATGCCGAAGCCGCGGTCTGGGCCCACCACCGAGCTCCCGGGCAGGCAAAGGCCGTCTATGGCGTCCTCGCTCATTGCTCGCGCCCGCCGCGGGCGGTGCCGGACCTCGCCCTTCCCCACCGCTCCCCTCCCCCTCCCGAGCCCGCCGCGGCTCCCGAGGTGACACGGCCCGGACCCTCCATTCTCTGCCCCAGTGTATTTAACTGGCACAACCTAATCGGCTGCTCCCTCTCGAGGACAAACCCTTCCCTCGGACGGACGGGCCCAGCAGCCAACCACCGGCCAGAATTGGCGTGCGTCCCGCTCCCTGTCGGTGGGGGCCTCGGTGGGCGGGGCTCGGGCAGCTAGCAAGTTGAGTGGAGCCACGGCTGACGTGAGTCAACAAAGGTCACGTGAAGCGAGCGGGCCACGCTGATTGGCGGCGCCGGCCGGGCGGGGAGGGGGGGGGGTCACGGCGGCGGCGTGGGGTTCGCTGTGTGACACAATTACAACAACTTTGTGCTGGTGCCGGGGAAGTTTGTGTCTCCAACGAATCCCCCCCGCGTCCCTCAACCCCGCACGCTCCGGCCGTTCCCGCCATCTCCGCCCGTGGCTGCCCCTCGCCCGCTCCCGCGATGTGACCCTACAAGCCGAGCCGCTGCCGCTGCCGACCCGGGGGCTCCGCAGCCCCTGCCGCCGCCGCCTTCACCGCCGCCGCGTTGGGATTTTTCGTCGCTGCCGCCTGCGGCGGAGGAGGAGGCGGCGATAAAGTTGGTGTGCCGGTCCCGCGCGGAGATTGGGGGCGTCGTTGTGGGCCCCGGCCCGGGGGGAGGTGTCGGCGTCGGAGTTGTGAATTCGCTGCGTTTCCATGAAATCCTGCGGAGTGTCGCTCGCTACCGCCGCCGCTGCCGCCGCCGCCGCCGCTTTCGGTGATGAGGAAAAGAAAATGGCGGCGGGAAAAGCGAGCGGCGAGAGCGAGGAGGCGTCCCCGAGCCTGACAGCCGAGGAGAGGGAGGCGCTCGGCGGACTGGACAGGTACGGGCCGCCGTCACCCGCCCGGTCGGCTCCGGACGGGTTGGCGCCGCTCTCCGGGGAGGCCGGAGCGCGGCTCGCCTCTGGCGGCGGCGGGGCGAGCACCTTGGCTTGGCGCTCTCGGTGCCGTAGCCGCCGCCGGGGCCTCGAGCTCGGGCAGGGATGGGTCGGTGGTGCAGTTGGACCTTTAACGAGCCGCGTGTGTCTCTCTCCACAGCCGCTTCTTCGGTTTCGTGAGGTTTCATGAAGATGGCGCCAGGACGAAGGCCCTGCTGGGCAAGGTAAGGTAGCTGCGGGCCGGAGCGCGGACACGGTCTCCCCGGCCGGCGCCCCGCTCGCCCCGAACCCCGCGGCCCCGCGGCCCGGCCAGCGCTCATTGTGGCCGCGAACGAGGGCCGAGGGGCTTCCGGAAAACTATTTCCTGCTTCTGCTCCCCCCCCCCCCCCCGCCCCACACACACACCCCCGGATCCCTCTCTCGCTCCCTTGCGAAATCGCCCTCTCCTCTCGTAGCTGGAGGAACAGAGACGGCAGCGCTTTGGGGCCGAGCTCAACTGGGTCGACAAAACTGCCTGTTATTTTACGGCTTTGGGAGGGGCGACCGATGATCGCTCCGAGGTGCCTGCTTAGGGTCAGAAGGGCTTGTAAATGTGTGCAGGTTTCCCCGCATTGCCGAGTTAACTTGCCTCCCGTGGTTTTTATTCTTTTTCTCCAGGCAGGCTGTTCGGGAAGTCTACTGTTAACCCAACGTTTGGGGCTTTCTTGTGTCCCCGCTCCCAGAAGGGGGAAGTTGCACGTAGTTTAGGGCGGTGAAGAGTTTGCATGGGTCTGTTGACATGCATCTCGAGGGGTATGGTGTTTTACCTGAAGTTAGGTGACTTGTTTACTTTTTGGGTCTTTCGGCCATAGAAATCCTGTAGTTACTTGTGAATGTGTTTTCTTCTTGGAGCCTCGTTTCCTGCCTATCTGGCAGGGGAGGCCAGGGGGGAATTCGGGGTGCAGTTTCTGTTTATTTGTGTGGAAAGTTGTTGGCACTGTCATTTAGTTAAGTAATGGCTGCTCCTGTCGGCCCAAGATGGCGGGACAGGGTGGGAGGAGAAAGTGAAGGGGGGGGGTTTGGGGGAGGGAGGAGAGGTAAACATGGAAATAAATAGTAGCGATGAATAGGCCTCTCCTTCGGAGTGTGTAGCTCGGTGGTGTTTAATAAAAATTATCCAAGATTATTTGCATCTAGAATTCTTGTACCTTTCTCAAGCTTGGAAGCAGCATTCATAAGCCTGGTAAATGCTTATCAACCTGTAGCACATTTAGTTACCCATCCGTAAGCTATTGAACAAAGGCACTGGAGTCTCGATCTGTCTGCATCAGTTTGTGTCTTTTGACCAAAATCTGATCGAAATGATATTTGTATACTGGCTTCTTAATTGGGACCGTGAAACTTGGAGTGTGCTGGGATAGGTGTTGCATCCATTAGACATTTGCTTTTCTAGCTGAAATCAGTGGCTTTGCATTTGACACCTAGCTTTATTGTTGCAATTGAGAAGGAAGTTTGAAATGACTAAAGCCTTGCATTTTATTCTTAAGTTGATTAAAAAACAAATTTAGCTGTCCCTAATATTTGTCTGTAGTTTGGTTTAGGAGAGTCACTAATTCCTTTTATCTGTAATTACACTTATGTTTTTGTTTCAAAATAACTTAAGTGTAAGGGGTTTCGAATACAAATAATGACCAGAAAGCTAAACTGAAATAATCCTTTTCAGTAAGCCCAGTCCCTTTGACCCATAGAGAAAAGTTGAATTAAACTTTGACTATGTAAGTATTAATTGGCTTCATTAAAATTATTGCTGGAAAAATGAATAGCGACTAGCTCTGAAATGATTTAAGCATAAATGACCTAAGCCTTGAAATTTTTTTTCAACCTGAGTATTTGAAATATTTTATTTAAAAATACTCCACTACTGTCCAAGTTGTCATTCCAAAAGATTAAGCAAAATATTTAAATTTAAGGAGCATTATTTTATTTTGGAGTGATTATTGCCGATCTAATAGGAGGTTGGTAAAATTGTTTGCAAAGATAATGCATTTGGAAAAGTTTGGCCAAGGCTACGGCTTTTGGTTATGGTAATGAAGAAATAAATGGAATCTGATGTTTTATGTGGATAATGTGTAAAATGCTACTTGATTTCATGTATCAGAATGCTTGTATTTAGATGGATTCACAGTGGATTGTGCTTAACATTGTATTTCAGATTGTAATATTGCACCCTGCAGTTATTATGCACTATTGAGTTTAAATTGTAAAAGAACTGAACATATTCAGGTATATTTTTGTGCAAGTGCATTACTTTCTTGATGTTTGAATACAGCAACATCTTATAAATGAGAAACTTGCGAAGCTTCATTATGTTTTGTGGAAGAATGAAGGCTTCATAAAATACTGGGTAATTTGATTAGTAAGTGTTTTGTGGAACTAAAGAAAAAAGGTTCTTCTTTACTTCAGACCCCATGCCTGTGAGGTCCTACCTATTTAGGTCAAGGCTTCTTAGCCTTAACATTAAAATAAAACATTCTAGAGAATGTGCTTGCAACTGCATGCAATTCATGGTTGCGTCCTTGTGAGCTCGAACATACCAGTGAAATGTGTAATGTAAAGCTTGATATTATATAACCTCGCACCATGTGTTTGAATTGGATTCTGAATAGAATGAAGGAGCTGGAGTCCTGCTATAGGAAGTATTGAATTATTTAGTGTCATCCATCTTTTGCACAGCCCTGGTAAACAGTATGTTTTTTGTGGAATGTTGAGCTGTGTTAGTTTCAGAATTCTTATTGTCTGAAAGTCTTAAAAATAAGAGTTGGCTTTTCTTTGTTGGGGTAGGTTCCGGCTACTTACCTAAGAGCAGATACTGGAATTAAATAACTCCCAGGATTCTCTTTTTAGCGATGATTTTTCTCATTACCACCCCTCCACCCCGACCCCCCAACAAATTTAGTCTGCACCTTGTATAACTTTTTTTTTTTGACAGAAATTTAGCTATTACTACTTGCTTTCAAAAATTCTTATTCCTATATATTATTGGATCTTCTCTCAAGTTTTTAAATTTAAATTAGTAGGTTTTTAAAAAGGTTAACTCTTGACTTAAAAGATTTGGAAAGTTTAAAACGTTTAATAATAACTATCTCTTACTTGCCCGTAAACTCGTTATGTACCTTTTCTAGGTGAGAATACTTTGTCTAAACTGCTGATTTCTCTTAGTCTCTGAATGCATTTGTGAGATTAATTTATATTGGAGTCATTGAAAGAATTTTTGTTTGAATGATTGCCGTTTGATATACAGTGCTTGGGGTTTTGGATGAAAAAGAAATTAGTAATACAGTATATTATTTTGCAGTAATACCTTTAAAATATTTTTAAAAGATTGTAAACAGCAAGTGGTTGCTTAATCAGAGTTCTTGAAATATAGCTGATCTTGATTACTTTTCTCTTTAAACTAATGCTGACCATCTTTTGGTAACATAATTCAAGATTCTTATTTTTTTAATTATAGTGGAGTTACTGAAAAGTAATTAAGAAGTGAAACATTTCAACAGAAATTAACTGTGGTGACACTTTTAGTACATTTTTGAAAATCTTTTGGATTAATCTTGTTTTCAGTTAATAAGGATTTGAGTTAAAAAATAATATATAGTAATATATAGCATGAATATAGTAATACTATATGTATTTATAGTAGTTATATAATGCTAAAGGGTTGGGGAATCTTTTGTCAGGGAACTATTGCTAAAATACATAGTTCACTTTGAAGTATCTGTATCATTTTTAAGTTTGTATTAAATACTCTTATTGGGATTTTTTTTTCTTTTGTTATTTTAATCAATAGAAAGATTATGTAGAATACTTAGAAGTAGTTATGGATTGTTTACCATTTTAAAATGTGTGTGTCTAAAAAAATAAAATGTATGTGCTTTTTTTCCTAGGAGATAATTAGTATGAAAGTAGTTGGAATTTAAAATTTTGGGGGCAGTGGAAGTAGTTTAAGGTCCATTAAAGCATGTATTTTCCTAAATTTGGTTCGCTTGCATGTAGACGGTAAGGGAAAATTATTAGGTTAGTTGTAGAGGTGGCTTTTTAATACTATAATATTTGGATGTTGATGTTTAAAATTATGCTATATTATGTGTGTGTTTTGTTTGCTGGCACTTAAAGGAATATATTCATTTTCAGTGCTAAAGGAGATTAGTGTTTGGGTTACAAAAGTAACCACAGAATAATGTCATACTTTTTTGTTTGAAAATTAGGTCTTTAATATGATGCATCTTAAAAAGTATTTTCTAGTTTGGAAAGTTGTCTTGTAAACAATTATAGTCATTATTATTTACCCGGACAAAGTCTCATGCAGTTACTATACATTTCCTAAGATTTTGATACATTCCTGGTAATAAAGCTATAGTAAGAGATTATAGAAAATGCTTGCTTATCTGGCCACACATTAGAATTGCAGGAACATATAAACATGCGCTTTTTAAGTTCTGAACCCCCCCCCCCCCCGCCCCGCCCCAATAGCTCTTTTCTGTAGACTCGGTTACAAATTGAAATGACTAGGGAACATTTGGCTGCCACTTCTATATATTTCAGGTTGTTAAGAAAAACTGCGTGAGAGATGAGTTTCTGTGATGTAGATGGTAAAGTGGAATGGTGGGCCATGCACTTTGAACCAAGGTGAAGGTTCAGTGCTTTGCTAGCTACAGAGTAAAAATATCTTTTTCTGACTTGATTATGTAACATTTAGTTTTTAATTTATGTAATACCAGTATTATTTTGCAGATTTGAAAAGGTTTTTTTTGGTTAAGTTTATTTTACTTTGAAACTCATTTTGATGCTTTGAGCTCTTTGAAATTGATGTTAGTGACTGTGCATTATTAATATTTTTTAAATGTATCCAGAGAACTAATTTATGTTACAAAAACACCACTAGATTGTCTAAGAATTGAAATGGTGGTTAGGTTATTTAAGACCCACATGTATTTGTGGGCTAGTTAATTAATGGAGTTTATTTAATGAATATATAACTGACAGTCTTACGTACTCATACTGAAGCTTCACATATAATTGTATCAGTTTTCTATACTGGTTTGTAATTTGTCGATAGTAAATTAGAGCAACAAATATTTGAGTACACTGAATGCAAGTCTTCTATGCAGGGAATATGAAGATAACATAGATATCCCTTGTCTGCATTAAAAACTTACAGTTCCCTAAAAGGGTGAGATATAAGTATAAGGATGACTATCACAAAAACATCAGTGGCAGAAGAAAAGTATGAAGTATCCTGAAAGCTTATGATAAAGGTCAGTTTAACAATTTACAAGTTAGAATGGCTCTTTCTTTTTTTGCCACCCATAAAAACATTGATTAGCAAACATGCACAAAAGCAGTCACAGGAACCTGTTGGTGAAGCTGGACAACGGAAGTCTCAGCTCTTTGTCCTTGTAGGTAGTCTATCAAGGACCTTGCTGGAAAGGTGCTTTGGAGGCACATGTAGCAATATGTTAGCAGCAGTAGGCATTAGCCCCAGAATCACCTGATCAGTGGTGGAACACAGGGCTGAATGGGACTCTCAGAGTATGTGTGCATTCTGGAGAGTATTGGGATCCTGGATTTGCTGATTCTTAGACCCTGTTCATGCAGAGGTGGAGACGCCTTTACAGTATTTCTAGCCAAGCCACATTAACTTGGACATCGTTCATTTCACTGATGAAAACTTACTTCTGACATTCCTTATGCTACCTAACACATTCTCCTGACTGAAGTAAAGGCAGGAGAACCATTGCCTTTGTAGAGTGCTGTCATGGCTCCTGTCTTCCTCATGTCTCTCATTTTTAGATTTAACTATTCTGGACTGTGTATTCCTGATTTGGGAATTTCAGAAGTTAACTAACAGCCCCTGGATTTTAGATTACTGGAATTAACTTCAAAAGTTAACTGATAGTTGCTAGGTTAAAATTAATGAAAGTACATGAGACTCACTGTACCCTGATGTGTATTTCATTTAATTTTTTTCTTAAAACATTTAATGAGAATTTATATTATGTATCATTCTGTGTCAGACATTTAAAACTCAATTATTTCATTCAGTTTTTGTAATATGAGTTAAATGGGGGGCGGAATTCACATTTGTGAGATAACTGCACAGTGGCTTCTGGGCTAGCTTAATTTACAGATAGCCTTTTCCATTTATCTAGGCACATGTTTCAACAAATTATGCACTTTGAACACCAGACCCCAGAAGAGAAAGAAAGACCCAGCTCTTAGCTCCTCATGCTGGGGACTCTTGTGATCTGTACCTTCTTTCCCTAGATGGGTAGTGCTGGAGATGGGCAGGACATTGATGGCTCCTGCAAAAACACTATTTGCTTTCTTGGATCCCCATTTTCAGTTAGTTTACTCTTGGGGCAGTTGTAAATTGAGTTTCAAAGTTCTATCCTAGATTGGGCCTCAGTAGAATGTCTCTTGTTTATAGGGTGGGGCTTATTTCTTGATTGTGTTTCTTGGAGATGGTGTTTCTTGACTTCTTTATCAGCAAGCAATCTTTTAATTTTGTTTAGGAACACATGATTTAAAATCAGATTTTAGCTTTTAGCATATGTTCAAAGGATCATCTGCTGTGTGTTCTGTCCCTCTCTGATCTCATTTTGTAGTAATATTTACCTTTGTTATGAGTTCCTAACTTGAGATCCTTGAATTGAGTGTTTATGGGTCAGTTTAGGAAATTCTCTGACAAAGTTTTGGAAGGATACTCAAGAAGTATTTGAATAATGATCATCTTGGAGTACAAAGTGGCTCTAGGGTGAGGAGGAGGGGAGATTTTATTATTTTTTATTTTTTAAATTTTGATTTATTTTATTTATTTATTTTGGCTGCTTTGGGTCTTCCTTGCTGCACGCGCGGGCTTTCTCTAGTTGTGATGAGCGGGGGCTGCTCTTCGTTGTGGTGCACTGGCTTCTCATTGCGATGGTTTCTCTTGTTGCGGAGCATGGGCTCTAGGCATGTGGGCATCAGTAGTTGTGGCACGCAGGTCCAGTAGTTGTGGCTCGCGGGCTCTAGAGCACAGGCTCAGCAGTTGTGGCGCACGGGCCCAGTTGCTCTGCGGCACGTGAGATCTTCCCGGACTAGGGCTCAAACCCGTGTCCCCTGCATTGGCAGGCGGATTCTTAACCACTGCGCCACCAGGGAAGCCCCAGGAGGGGAGATTTTAAACAGATTTCTGTACCACTGTGGGCTTTTTTTGTTGTTGTTATTTTAACCATAGACATGCATTACCTTAAAAATAATAAAATAAGCACACTGATAGTGAGTATGCCAGAATTATATTTTGGTTGATTAAAGATGGATTTTATACTACGGTGTGTAGTTAGAGATACCTGTGAATACCTTGTTGTCAAGTTGGGATACTTCTCGTCTTGATGGTCCTTCAGTGGGGATAGGGGTAAATGAAGTAGAGGTGTGTACCCTATTTGGTCCTATTTCTTTCTTTTTTTCTTTTTGCTGCCCTCACCCTGGTCTTATTTCTTTGCATTTTATTTACATGACTTTGTTACAGCTGCTGTACTCATTCTTCATTTTGGTCTTTAGCATCTGTTTCATTGATGACTTTATTTTTGGGCCTGAGTTGGCCCGGGCTTACATTTGGGACCTAATTAAAAACTGTAACCTGGAAGGGTGGGAGTAATCTCTTATTTAGATAGTTTTAGGTTTCTCAGCCAAGTTATGGCCGTTTGCCACTTTCTTCTATAAGGTTTTATTTTCTCTTACTATTTCTTCCTTTTATTATATTTTTTCTGTACTTCTCTACGTTGCTAAGAGTGACATCATTCTGTTGTGAATGTGTTCTTGTATTCTTGTATTCGTGGTTTTGTCTGTGGTAGTATTTTGTCTGTGTTAGAGTAAATAAAAGATGCTACTGCTAAGTTTATTCTCAGGAAGAAGGTTGGGCTTTGTTAAGAGTATTGCATGAGGTCATCTAATTTATTTTAATTTAGAACAGTGGAAGAAACCTTTTTAGATAAAGGATTGTATTTAGACTAGATCTATTACATTATGTTCGTTAGATCTTTCTCTTTTTAAAAAAACAGTGTATTAGGGAAAATTTCCAACATTTTCAAAAGCAGAGAAAATCAACCAACCAACCCTCACCAGTCATTACCCAGCTTCAACAATTTTCAACTCGTAACCAGTCTTGTTTCATCTGTATTTTGCCCCTCGCTGCCATTATTGTGAAGGAAATCTCATATCAGTCACATCATTTAATCCATAGATATTTCAGTTTGTCTCTGAAACATAGCCACAGTGCCTTTATTACACATAAAATAAGTTCTTAATATCAAATATCCATGGGCCTTGATTTTTTTTTTGCCATTTGGAAGCTAAGAATTAGTTGCTTGGGAAATGAGTAGAAAGCAGATATTTAGCTGAATATGTGTGAGTTTTTATTTTAATATTGTGGTAGAATTCTGTAATAGAATATTACATAATACGTGACAGAAGAGAGAATTTTTCCTAAGAACTTTATGAATCTTAGTTGCTTGAGTCTGTTTGGATAGTTTATATATTTAGGGAAAATTTATTTATTTTATTTAAAAAAATTTATTTATTTTTGGCTGCGTTGGGTCTTCGTTGCTGTGCATGGGCTTTCTCTAGTTGTGGAGAGCGGGGGCTACTCTTCATTGTGGTGCGTGGGTTTCTCATTGCGGTGGCTTCTCTTGTTGCGGAGCACGGGCTCTAGAGTGCAGGCTCAGTAGTTGTGGCTCACGGGCTCAGTAGTTGTGGCTCGTGGGCTCTAGAGCGCAGGCTCAGTAGTTGTGGCGCACGGGCTTAGTTGCTCCACAGCATGTGGGATCTTCCCGGACCAGGGCTCTAACGTGCCCCCTGCATTGGCAGGCGGATTCTTAACCACTGCGCCACCAGGGAAGCCCGGAAAATTTGTTTTTAAGATACAATAGTTAAATGTTTTAGGTTTTTGAATTTCAAGTGTCAGAATGAGAAATAGAAAAGCTTTTACTTTGCTTGATTGATTTGTGAGACGTTTGCTGAACTGCTGTGAGTGAGGGACTGTGCCAAGTCCTGGGGCAACAAGTAACACTTGGCCTCTGCCCCTGCAGTCTGTGGAGAGAGATAGACAGACGGAGTGACCATATGATGTAGTAAGTACCATAATCAAGGTATATGCAAAGTGCTATGAGCTCTCAAATGATGGAGCAATTAAAACATTTAAAACTTTTGATTATGGGTAATTTAAGCTATCCACACAAATTCCCATTTAGACTGGAGAAGTGGGTAAGAGAAACTGCACAAAAATGTAATGACATTTTGGCCGTGGTTATCAAACACGAATAGAAAGAAGTTGAACAAGAGGAAAAAGAAGGTAGAGTTGGAGGTATTGAAGTTAAATGGTGTTTGAGGAATTGTGAATAATTTAGTGTGGACAGAGAGAGGGTAGGGTGTCTTAGTGGGATTGGGAGGAGGTAATTGAGCATGTGAAGGCCCCCATCCCTGTAGGCCATAGGAGGTTTTGGGGAGTCATTGAACTCAACTCTCTAATCAGGGGAAGTGACATGACCAGAAGTAGATTTTCTGGGAATATTATTGGCTACAGTGAGGGATAAAGTGGAGGAGAAAGGAACCTAGTTGTGAAGTACTGATGGATAGATAGCACTGCATGGATTTTAGAGTAGAATTCTGCTTCTGCCACTTACTAGATATATGATCTTTGGGCAAATTATTCCATCTTTCAGAGGCTCAGTTTTCTCATCTGTAAAATGGAAGTGGTAATAGATTTCTGGCAGGCTATTGCATTTTGTGTTAGGAAAAGAAGATATGTAAAGTGCCTGGCATTGGGCCTGGTGTGGAAGGTGCTCAGTACAAGATATGTGTTATCATCTTGGAAAATAATTTTTAAAGTGAGGCTGTAGTTGAGGAATGAGGGGGGAGATAGAGGCAAGTTTGAGATCTCTTGAAAACACCCTTCCCTGACTTTCCTAACATCTGACTACTTTGGCTTTCTTTCTGCATCTCTGACCACATCTCAGTCTCCTTTGCAAGGAGATTCTGTTCTAGATCTTTTTTACTCTGTCTGCTCCCAAGTTGCATGTATACTTGACTGCCACTTGATTACTTTACCTGGGTATCTTGAAGGCATCTTAAACTGAACATATACAAGCTGAATTTATGATTGTCTTTGATGTTCCTTTTCTTAGTAAATAACGCTTACCACTACCCTTGCCAGAAACCTTAGAGTCATTTTTAACTCCTCTTTTTCTTAACTTATCACATCCTAACAGTCACCCTATCTTGACGTTTCTACATCTTAAATTTCAAATCTGTTTGTTTTTCTCCATCCTCACTGCCACCATTCTAATTGCAGCCATGATCCTATCTTTCTTTTGAAATACCTTCATGCAGCTTTTTTGAATAGGTATACTTGTGCAGAGTACAAAATTGAAAAGTTACGTAAAGGATGTTGCAGTAAAAAGAAAATCTCTCTTCCACACCATCTTCTAGTTATTTAGTTCCTATTCTCAGGCAGCCATTGATAAAAGATTTGTTGGGTAACTTCATATTTCAGCACCTGTATATTCTGTTGTATTTTTTTCCCCACACAAATGAGATACCGTATACAAGTTGTTAAAATGCTTTGTTAATTTTGCTGCTTGCCGTATGAAAATATTACTTGTTTTTATATCGAATTGTCTTGGGTTTGAGAGTTCTTTCATTCAAGTAGTGAGATGTTGGTGAGGCGATCGGTTTGGGTGATGAAGTTATTTTGATTTTGAGGTTCTGTTACTTCTTTTATATAGGGTATGAAAGGTAGAAATTCTTCAACATGCAAAAGTTTTAATTGAAAGTATGTTCACATGTGTTTTACTAAGATAACAGTTGCTTAATTTTATATGCTGTGAACTGTCAGTTGGAATAAGTGGCAACATTTGCCTTCACATTTTGGTTTTATTGGTGTGACTGATTATCAGTCTCCATGAATACTAATTTAATTTACTTCCCTGAATGTTTAAAGAAGTAGCCATAGTTTATACTACTTAATATCTTATACTTGCAGGAGTCATTCACCTTCTTGACTTATTCTTAGTTTTTATTATATAAAAGGAAACATAGGTAAACTTGTATTCTTGATTAGTCATAAACAGTACAGGGCCTAGTGCGTTACTAACTTATAGCAGAATATCTTTATTTCCATTATAGATTGACTGGCGGTGGAGTTAGAACAATGGTACGTTAGTTTTTTGAGGTTATTAACCATTTGAGGGTCAGTGTAGCTGTATACATTTTGTATATGGTTTTGGGGAGTGTTTGGTTCCCTTTGAAGCCCAACTGTGGACTCCAGTATTTTCAGTTAGTTTAATTTACTTTATTCTTGGGTAGAGGTGTTAACAGTAGGAGTGTGTTGAGAAGAAAGAAAAGCTTTAGTACCACTGGATTGGTTAGGTTTAGATGGTATGGATTTTACCACACAGTTTTGTGGTGTTCTATGACCACTTCACATATTCTCTCCAGTTCTCCTCTATTGAATATAAGGGTGCTGGGGGAAGAGAATGTGGACTGATCCCTAGAGAACTTATTGCTCTAACTGGAAAAATGGGTGTAAGCACATACTACCTTAACATAGTTAATAGGCTTTAGAATTGTTCCTCAGCCTGGGTGCTTAAAATGCTGGCTTGATTGGGAGGCTGTGTGATATACTGGGAAGAACAGTGGATCAGAAAACTGAAGACTGGTGTTTGAGTCTGCTGCCTACTTTGTGAAGTTGCTTAATCCTTATAGTCCCCAGTTTCACCGTCTGTTAAGATGAACGGCTAGGGATTAAGAATTTCCAAAGTGACTATCTAGCATCAGAATTCTAGGTGGTGGTTCATTTGAATTTTTAGGATTGACTCAATTCTTAAAGATTTTGACCCAGAAGGAGGGCACAGTTCTGGATTGCAATTTTCTTTGATTTCAGCCTCAAGGCTTCAAGACCAGAAACGAATGCAGGCACATAATGGAACTGAGAGTTGTATGTTTTTGTTAGTCTCACATGATAAATTATTCAGTTAGTCTTTGATTTGAAAGTTGGCCTTATTTATTAATGGTTAGTGTTTTGACTTCTCCAGATTATTTATTTCTTATAGTTGGGGTAGTTATTTCTTAGGTCAGATCTGATGTTTCTAATTCTAGAAGATGGGTATAATCACTGTGTATTTACCTTTTCCTAGGAACTCATGACAGGGCTAAATGAATTCTCAGATGTGAATTGATAAGAAATGTCATATTAGATACGTACTATTAGGTACTGGGCATTTGTGTGTTACAAGGATGAGTAAGGCCCCTCAGTTTCCCTAAAAGTAGCAAGAATTGGCATTGAGGCATTTTCTGATCTATTGAATGTAAACTTTTATTGTTGAATTTTGCTCTGTGTGTGTGTGTATGTGTATGAGTATATTATGATTATATTTTTATTGTAAGCCTGTCAGTTAAAAAGATAGACTTCGAGTTTGTAAGTTAGATTCAGGGTATAACTTAAGGAGAAACATTTTTTGTAATGCTTTTTCAAAGTATCTATTAATGGATAGATAAATGAAGTGGGTCTTCTGTCATTGAAGATGTTCAAGTTTGCTGATTGACACTACTTGGCCAGGATGTTGTAGACAGCATTCAGATATCAAAGGATAAAATTTACTGTTAAGTTATCTGTAAAGATTATCCAACCCTTTAATAGTCATGATTCTGTGAAAAGAGGTAGCTGGGTCCTGAAAATCTGGAGGAAAAGATGGAGCCCTTACTAATCTGATGTATGTTTTTTGGCTCTTGCTTTGTTTTGTTGGACTTCGTTGTCCTTAACAGAAGTGGACAAACACGTGACAGATTGGCTATCATGAATACATTTCTGTAAATGGAAATTTTTTTCTACTGGCTTTTTAAAAATTGACTTTATTTTAAAATAATTGTAGATTCACCTTGCAGTTGTAAGTAATAACAGATCTAGTACAATATCACGACCAGGATATTGACATTGATAGAGTCAAGATACAGACCTGTTCATCACCACAAGCATCCATCATGTTGTCCTTCATAGCCATATTCACCCCCCCCCCCCCCCCCCGCCCAGTTCCTAACCCCTGGCAAGCACTGATCTGTTCTCCGTTTCTATAGTTTTGTCATTTGAAGAATGTTATATAAATAGGATCAACTGTATGTATCCTTTTGGGATTACCATTTTTCACTCAGTAGCCCTTCCTGGAGATTAATCCAAGTTGTTGTATGTATAGTTTGTTCCTTTTTATTGCTGAGTATTATTCCATGTTATTGATGTACTGCAGTTTCTTTAACTATTTACCCATTGAAGGATGTCTTGAATTATTTTTAGTCTTTGGCTATTGCAAATAAAGCTGCTATGAACATTTGTGTACAGGTGTTTTTGTGAACATAAGATTTCTCTGGGGTAAATGCCCAAGAGTACAATTGCTGATTGTTGCTTGTTTAGTTTTATAAAAAAATGCCAAAGTGTTTTCCAGAGCAGCTCTACCATTTTACATTCCCATCAGCAGTTCCCACCAGTGTTCTAGCTTTGTTGCACCTTTGCCAGCCTTTGGTGTTATTACTGTTTTTTATTTTCCACATTCTGATAGGTGTGTAGTGATAGCTCATTGTGGTTTTATTTTGCATTTCCCTAAAGGTTAGTGATGTTGAATATCCTTCATGTCCTTATTTTCCATCTGAATAGCCTCTTTGGTGAAATGTCTATTCATGTCTTTTGGATTATTGATTTGAGATCTTTCTTTTTCTCTGATGTACAAATTTAGTGCTGTAAGTTTTCATTTCTACTACTTTAGTTGTGTACCACATGTTCTTATATGTTGTATTTTCGTTCAGTTTTATGTGTTTTTAAGTTTCCTCTTCAGGTTTCCTCTTTGATTCATGGAGTATTTAGTAGTGTGTTACTCAGTTTCTATATACGTATTTGGAGATTTGGCGATTTTCCTGTTTTCACTGTCACTGATTTTTAGCTTGATTCCTTTATGATTAGGGAATTGACTCTAATTTTCATTCTCTTAGTTGACATCTGTTTTATGATCCAGGATATGGTCTATCTTGATAACTGTTGCATGAGTGCTTGAAATGAATGTGTATTCTGTTGTTGGATGGAGTTTTAATATACATGAGAGTTAGATCTTATTGGTTGGTTGTATTGTCCAGTTCTTCTATATCCTTGCTGATTTTCTGTCAGGTAGTTCTGTCGATTGCTGAGAGTGTGGCGTTGCCAAGTTTCCAAGTGTAATTGTGGATTTGTCCGTTTTCCTTTTATCAGTTTTTGCTTCTTGTACTTTGAGGTTCTGTCATTTGTTGTGTGCATATTTAGGATTGTCATGTCTTCTGGTGGGTTGTTCCCTTTATCATTATGTAGTATCTCTTTTGGTCTTGCTAAAATTACTAGTAATTTTACTTGCTCTGAGGTCTACTTTATCAATAGTAATATTGCTATGCTTCATTTTCAAAAAAATTAATATTTACATGGTTTTTTTTCATACTTTCACTTCACCTATTGTATTTAAAGTGATTTTTTTTTGTGTGTGTGTGGACAGTGTATTGCTAGATCATTTAAAAAAATCTACTCTGCCTGTCTCTTTTAATTGGTGTATTTAGACTATTTACACTTAAGGTAATTATTGATATGTTAGAGCTTAAGTGTGCTGTTTTATTATTATTATTTTTTGTTTGTTTTCTCTTTCTCATTTCTCTGTTTCTTGTTTCTTACCTCCCTATGGTTTATCTGGATATATTTTTTGGATTCCATCTTGATTTGTAGTGTTTTTAAGTGTGTCTCTTTGTACAGATTTCTTAGTGGTGGCTCTGGGGATTGGAATATTCATATGTAATTTATCACCATCTTCTGGTATGGATGTTTTACCACTTCGAGTGAAGTGCAGACCTTTACTTTCATTTAGGTCCTTTTGCCCTCTCTCTCTCTTTTTTTTTTTTTTAAATAAATTTATTTTTGGCTGTGTTGGGTGTGTGTGGTGCGTGGGTTTGCTCTAGCTGCGGAGAGCAGGGGCTACTCTTCGTTGCTGTGTGCTGACTTCTCATTGCTGTGGCTTCTCTTGTTGCAGAGCACGGGCTCTAGGTGTGCGGCCTTCAGTAGTTGCAGCACGTGGGCTCAGTAGTTGTGGCTCGCAGGCTCTAGAGTGCAGGCTCTGTAGTTGTGGTGCATGGGCTTAGTTGCTCCACGGCATGTGGGAATTTCCCGGACCAGGGATCGAACCCTAGTCCCCTGCATTGGCAGGCGGATTCTGAACTACTGCACCACCAGGGAAGTCTTGCTCTCTCTCTTTTGAAATGTAATTTTCTTAAGTGTTTTCTCTGTGTAACATGGAACATCACACCAGATGGTATGATAAATTTTGCTTCAACCAGCAAATATGATTTAATGAAACTCATGCATTGTATAATAGTTTCATTATACTTACAATTTTATCTATTACAATGTTCTTTTTCCTTTCTGAAGTCCCAGCCTTCTGTTTTCATTTCCTTTCTATTTAGAGAACTTTTTAAGTCATCCTTTCAGGGTAACTTTGCTAGCAACAAATTCTCTTAGTTTTTCTGAGATTGTCTTTATTTCCCTTCATTCCTGAAGGATTTTTTTGCCATATATAGAATTCACAAGGTACAGTTCTTTTCTTTCAGTATGGGAAAAATGTGCTATTTCCTTCTGTTGTCTATAGTTTCAGATCAGAAATTTTCTGTCATTAGAATCTGTGTTCCCCTGTAAGTAATTCATCGTTTTTCTCTGGCTGCTCTCAAGAATTTTTCTTTGTCTTTAGTTTTCAGATGTTATGATGTATTTTGGTGTGGATATCTTTAGTTTTATTTTGGGGTTCTTCCAGTTTTTTCTTTCTGTGGTTAATGTGTTTCACCAAAGTTTGGAAGCTTTTAGTCATTATATCATAGAATACGTTTTAAGTCCCACCTTCTCTTCCTCTGGGACTCTGGTAAGAATCTTAGCTCTTTTGTTTTTAGCTCATAGGACCCTGAGGCTGTTTTTGCTACCACCCCCCCCCCCACCCCAGTCTATTTTCTCATTTAGGTTGGCTAAATTCTATTGATCTGTTCACTATCTCTGTTGTCTTTCACTTCCATTCTACTGTTAAGTCCATCCAGAGAATTTTTATTTTGGTTATTGTATTTTTTAGTTTTATAATTTCCATTTGGTTCTTTTAAAATAACTTTCCTGAGACTTTCCATTTTCTAATTTGTTTCAAGAGCAGTTGTAATAGCTTGCTGAAGCATTTATGTTGACTACTTTAAAATCTTTGTCAGATAATTCATCAAAACGCTGGTTCATCTCAGTGTTGCATCTGTTGATAGTTTTCTCTCTTCACTTTATACTTTCCAGGCTTTTGGTATGGTGAGTGGTTTTCAGTTGTACCCTGGACATTTTGGTTATCATGTTATGAGAACTCAGGACCCTATTCCTTTTTTTTATGGTAGGCAATCTTGTTGAGGTGTAGTGCCAGGACTGGGTGGCTGTGTATGTTCAGCTTCTGACTGAGCTCTACTGACAACCACCCTGGTAAAAGTAGAGCACTGAATCATACTGTCTTGGTGCAGACTGATGGGATGCAAGTTCAGCTCTCCCCTTGTCCTCACTGATAATCTTCCTGGCAAAAGTTGGGCACCAGTTTACACCACGTGGTTTTCTCTGAGTGGGGGGTGTAAGATCAGCTTCCTGATGGGTCATGCTTCTCAGCAAGAAAGAAGTGGAGGGCTAACTCACACCACCCTGATGCTGCAGGATGGAGCAGAAGCTCCCCACTTTTTACCACTTCCCCTGAGTTGAAGCCAAGTGGTGGGTGGTGGAAGCTCAGTTCTCTCTGGGCACCACTGGCACCCAGAGAATGGGTGAAGCGGATTGTCGGCTGCTTCATCTTGCTTGGCTTCTTTATTCAGTATCACTGATGGGTGGGTGTGGAGGTTCAGCTCTCCACTGGTCCCTGCTGACACTAGGGATGGGGGGAAAGTGGACTGCTAGCTGGCTCCAACATACACCGCTTTGTTCAGTCTTGTTGATGCCAGGTAGGGTGCTGGTTCAGCTCCTGTCTGGTTCCTGTGGATACCAGGCCCCTGTGTGTGTGTGTTCATTCAAATGTAGTGGTGATTAATCCTGCCTCACACAGCTTTGTTAAGTCTCCTTGCTGCTGGGTGGCCCAGCTTGCCCTTGACTCTGCTGACACTACCTTAAATGGGTGAATCTGAGCACCTCTTGCTTCCACTGAGTGTGGGGTGTAAAGAAAGATAAGCTTCTTTTTCAGTTTTGCCATAACCCAGCACAGGGGTATTGGGGCACCCCCCTGGTTCTGCAGGGCCTGGAAGATCTGCTTCCTACTCAGCCTCGTCCATACCATCCTGGCAGGGAAACTGGAGCCCCCCCGCGTAGGGGATAGCAGATCAACTGCCTATTTTGTCCTGCCAACACTACCCTGGTAGGGGACTCGGATTGACACCACCTGCTCCCCCACTCTGGCTGAGAGGAAGAGGGTATGGAAGATTAGCTGCATGCTTGACCTCGCTGAAACTGGAGGGTTTGCATGGAGGATTTTCCATTGGTGTTTGGCTGGAGTATGGTGGGTATTGCTAAAAAGGTTTCTGTTGGTAAGCTACTTTTTTCCCCGTCCTTTGGCTAGGAGGAAAAGGCTTTTCTTGGGGCTTTTTTGCCTGTGACTTCGGTGGTACTGGACTGGGGGTTTCTGAAGCAGCACCCTGTCCTGGAAATATGGGAGGTAATAAGAAAACCCAGGGAACTCCACTGCCTTGTCATTCCTCAAGTTCTGATGTCTCTAGGAATTCTGCTGCCTTTTTCCCCATCTTTCAGATACTTCCTATGCTTGTTTGTTCATTTACATCCAGGGTTTTTTAGTTATAAGAGGGAGTACCTGAGAGGAATGAAGCTACTCCGTTTTGGTGGAGTTGGAAGTCTTCAACTGACTTTTATAGTAATTCAGTTTGGATTGTGAAAATTTTTACCTAAAGATATTCTGTCACATGAAGTAAGTCTGAAAAAAATCAAATTTATAGGGAAATCTTAACTTTTGACAGTATCAATCAGTGATCATAACATATCTGCATTACGAAGCTGTTTTCTTGTATCAGGGCTTGACCTATAGCTGTATTATTTTGGGGACAAGGATTAAATAACTACAGTGCTTACTTTTGACATCAGATGTTTTCTGTTACATTCTTTAAGGGAAGCATATATTTATTTACATGTATAGAGAGAAACTGAAAGATAAGCTGGTTTATAGCAGAATGTCACTGTTTTGGTTTGCCATCAAATAGCAGTAACTCTTTAGATCCCCATGACAAATAAACCAGTATAAACAGAACATTCTACTTCTTTTGCCATATTAACGCCAGCAAAATAACATCTCTTTCCCAAATTTGAAAACGCTTAAAATAGCATGATTCAGAAGTTTTTAGGAGAAGAGAGGTGGTATAGAGATCTTTACCTATTCAAATGAATAGGCAAGTGAAAACTTAGGAGGTAGGAGGCATCAGTCCATCTGAGGCAGAGGATAACTGTAATTTCAGCAATGTCCATGTTACAAAATTCTACAATTTTAAAATGATGGGCTTTTCATAAGTTATTCCACCTCTAATATTCTGTGATTTTTGTCTTTTTTGTTGTTCTTTCCAACTTGCTTTAGTGCAATTTGTATAGAAACTGAAATTTGATTTTTTTATTTTTAAAGAAAAAATCTTCTGGAAAAAAGAAAAAGCCCTTTAACATGAGTTTTTCTTAAAATAAGTTTAGCTATTTATTCTGTTGCTTTAAGAGATGAGTTGATTTTATTTTCTGTGTAATATGCTAATCCTAATAAGGAATGGTAGATCTTGTGCATTCTTTTTTGACTCATTAGCTATTTTGAATTGTGTTGTTTCTTTTCATATATTTGTGAATTTCCCCCATTTTTTTTTGTTATTGATTTCTCATTTCATTCCATTTTGGTCAGAGGGCATAGCTGTTAGATGATGTTAATCCTTTTAAATTTATGGATACTTACTTGGGTTTATCCTGGAGAGAATGTTCCATGTGCACTTCAGTAGAATGTATTTTCTGCTGTTGTTGGGGGGAGTGTTTTATAGGTGACTTTTAGGTCTTACTGGTTTACAGTGTTCTTCAAATCTTCTATTTCCTTATTGATCTGTCATCAATTGATTATTGAAAGTGGAGTATTGGCAGTCTGCAGGTATTATTGTTAAATTGTGTATTTTTTTTCAGTTTAGCTTTTGTTTCAGGTATTTTGAGTTCTGTTATGTGCATATTTGTTTCTAAGGTTATATCTTCTTAATGAATTGGCCATAGCATGTTCTTTGTCCCTATTAAACAGTATTTGTCTTAAAGTTTATTTTGTCTGATGTTAGTATAGCCACTCCAGCTCTGTTTTGGTTACTGTTTACAGTATATATTTTTACATCTTTTTAGTTTTATCCTATTTTTGTCTTTGAATCTAAAGTGTGTCCTTTTCAGGAAGCATACAGTTGGATTGTGCTTTTTTATCCATTTTGCCAATCTGTGCCTTTAATTGTAAGAGTATTTAATTCATTTACATTTTATGTGATTACTGATAAGGTAGGATTTACATCTGCCATTTTGCTATTTGTCTTCTATGTGTCTTCTGTCATCTTTATTCTCTATTCCTCCACTTCCAACATTTTCCTGTGTGTGTGATATTTTCCAGGGTAACATTCTAATTCCCTGCTTTTTTTTTTTCAATTGGAGTATAGTTGATTTACAATGTTGTGTTAGTTTCAGGTATACAGCAAAGTGAATCAGTTGTACATATAGGTTATTACAGAATATTGAGTAGAGTTCCCTGTGCTATACAGTAGGTCCTTATTAGTTATCTGTTTTATATATAGTAGTGTGTATATGTTAATCCCAATCTCCTAATTTATGCCCCCCCTTCACCTTTTGTAACCATAAATTTGTTTTCTGCATTTGTGACTCAATTTTTGTTTTGTAAATAAGTTCATTTGCACCATTTTTTTAGATTCCATGTATAAGCGATATCATATGATATTTGTCTTTCTCTGACTTACTTCACTTAGTATGACAATCTCTAGGTCCACCCATGTTGCTGCAAATGGCATTATTTCGTTCTTTTTTATGGCTGAGTACTATTCCACTGCATATATGTACCACATCTTCTTTATCCATTCCTCTGTCAGTGGGCATTTAGGTTGCTTCCATGTCTTCGCTATTGAAAATAGTGTTGCAGTGAACATTGGGGTGCATGTATCTTTTTGAATTATGGTTTTCTCTGGATATATGCCCAGGAGTGGGATTGCTGGATCATATGGTAGTTCTACTTCTAGTTTTTTAAGGAACCTCCATATTGTTCTCCATAATGGTTGTACCAGTTTACGTTCCCACCAGCAGTGCAGGATGGTTCCTATTCCTCCACACACTCTCCAGCATTTATGTTTGTAGATTTTTTGATGGCCATTCTGACTGGTGTGAGGTGATACCTCATTATAGTTTTGATTTGCATTTCTCTCATGATTAGTGATGTTGAGCATCTTTTCATGTGCTTTTTGGCCATCTGTCCAGTTCCCTTCTTGTTAATTTTATCTTTTTTTTTGTATTTTAAAGTGGTTGCCCTGGGAACTTAGAACCAGTTCTGATTAGTACCAACTTAATTTCAGTGGTATGCAAAGACTTTGCTTCTGTATAGTTCCTTTTCTTCCCCCCTCCTTTGTGCTGTTATTGTCATATGTTACATTTCTATACACTGTGTTCCCATCAGTACAGCTATATAATTATTGCTTTACGGAGTGTTTTTAAGTCACAAAGGAATTTAACCAAAAATGCATTTATACTCCCTTTTATGTTTACCCAGGTAGTTACCTTTCATGGTGCTCTTTATTTTTTCTTGTGGGTTTGAGTTATTGTCTAGTATTCTTTCATTTCAACATGAATGGCAACCTTTGTATTACTTGCATGCAGCACGTGTCAGCTAGTGGCAAATTCTTAATTTCTCCTGCATACTTAAGGATAGTTTTGTTGGGTATAGAATTACTGGTTGACTGTCTTTTCCTTTCAGCACTTTAACATGTCATCCCATTGCCTTCTGGCCTCCATGGTATCTGGTGAAGAAATCAAGTATTAACTTTATTGAGGATCCCTTATATATGATGAGTCATTTCTTGTTGCCTTCAAAATTCTTTGTCTTTTTTTTTTTTTAGTTTGACTGTAATGCTTCTTAGTGTGGATCTGTTTGAGTTTAATTATTTGGAGTTCATTGAACTTTTTGGCTGTGAGATAATTATTATTTTTAATTATTGAGTTTGGAAAGTTTTCATCCATTATTTCTTTAAATATTCTTTTTTTCCCTTTCTCAACTCTCCTTCTGTGACTTCCAGTTTGCATGTTTTGGTATACTTCATGATTTCCCACCGGTCTCTGAGGCGCTGTTCTTTTTTCTTTATTTTTTCTTTCTCTTTCTTGACTGGATAATCTCGATTGATCTATCCTCAAGTTCATTGATTCTTTCTGCCTGTTCAAGTATGCTCTTGAGCCTTTCTAGTGAATTTTTGAATTCAGTTATTGTGCTTTCTATTTGATCATATATATGTGATTTGTCTCTGTCGATACTCTGTATTGTTTGATACGTTGTTTTTATTTATTTATTTATGGCTGCGTTGGGTCTGCGTTGCTGCTTGTGGGCTTCCTCTAGTTGCGGCAAGCGGGGGCTGCTCTTCGTTGCGGTGCGCGGGCTTCTCACTGTTGTGGCTTCTGTTGCAGAGCACAGGCTCTAGGCACGCAGGGTTCAGTAGTTGTGGCTCGCAGGCTCAGTAGTTGTGGCTTGTGGGCTGTAGAGCACAAGCTCAGTAGTTTTGGCACACGGGCTTAGTTGCTCCGCAGCCTGTGGGATCTTCCTGGGCCAGGGCTCAAACCCGTGTCCCCTGCGTTGGCAGGCAGATTCTTTTTTTTTTTTTTTTTTAAATATTTTATTTATTTATTTATTTATGGCTGTGTTGGGTCTTCGTTTCTGTGCGAGGGCTTTCTCCAGTTGCGGCAAGTGGGGCCCATTCTTCATCGCGGTGCGCGGGCCTCTCACTATCGCGGCCTCTCTTGTTGCGGAGCACAGGCTCCAGACGCGCAGGCTCAGTAATTGTGCCTCACGGGCCCAGTCGCTCCGCGGCATGTGAGATCTTCCCAGACCAGGGCGCGAACCCGTGTCCCCTGCATTGGCAGGCAGATTCTCAACCACTGCGCCACCAGGGAAGCCCCATCGCAGGCAGATTCTTAACCACTGTGCCACCAGGGAAGTCCTCCCTGTCACTGATTTTTAAATGTCTTTTCTCCTATGCTGAAAGTTTTGGTTCTCAAAGACAGTAGCATAATTACTCCATTGCTTCATCACACACTACACACATTAACGGTGTTAGAGTTACAGTGCCAACACTACCATGGTTACTCATTGTTGCTTGAGGATTTTTTTGTAGGTCTTTTTGTATTTAGGATATATTCCACTGGGAATGCTTGGTCAAATTACTGTGTTTTAAAGTTCCTTGAAATAATTATTCTTTGGTTATGTTATTAACTGGCTATGTAGTAAGGTTTATTTGTTTCATTTTGCTTTTGACTTTTTTGGGATTGCTTTTTTAACTTGTAATTTTTTTTTTACAGTGTAACATTTAAAATATTTACATGGTTATAAAATACTTACATTGTTCCAAAATCAAACCTACCATCGTATTCACTCCGTGACCATTTAAAAATTCTAAGTTAATAGCTTTGTTTTAAAAATTAGAGAAAAATACAAATGCACACACATGTCCGTGTCTGTACTGTGGTTATAATTCTTTTTCTCTGATTCTTGATTTGCTTGGGTATTGTAGTAGCTCAACACTTCCAAATTTTTGTCTGTTCAGAGAACTCCCCTCAGTGATAACTTCCTACTCAAAAACCTTTTTTTTCTTTCCATTGACTGGAGTGACATCTGATGTCTCTCAACATTTGGACCCCCCATGAAACTTTTTAACCTCATTCTCCATATTTTTTCTCCATCTTTTCTTTATTCGTTTTTATTTCAAGACTTTCTTCGCATGGCCCCCTTTTCCCTTTTATGAAGCTTTCCCTTATCCTGTAGAAGTGGAACCAATTGCTCTCTGTGCTCCCAGAATCTTTTTTCATTTTAGAGTTTAATTCATCCCTTTTCTGTTAGTGACAGCTTTATTGATACATAATTCACATCAAATATAGAGTTCTAGTATATTTTTAAATAAAAAGAATGCTTCCATTCCTCCAAAGCATCCCCTTTTCATTCTTTTAGCTCTCTTTTTTGGTATTTATCACCACATTCATATTGCCAATGGTGGTATTTCTTGATTTTTAAAAATTTTAGATATTTTTTTTTAGTGGAAGATAACCACCCACCTATCTGCTCCATTTGCCCCCATATTTCCCGCTTCTCCCATAGTGTTATGGTTTTGGATTAAATCAGTGTTTAGATTATGAAGACTATATAAACAAGTGCTGTTCACTGTGACTATTTTTCTTTTTTATGTACAAAACAATTTTTTAAAAAAGGAGTAAATTGGCTTTTTTGTTTTTTAGTTTTCTATGTCTCTCTCATGTATGTAGCCCAGCCCCAGTGTGGTCAAATACATCAGGTAATTTATAGTTCTTTTTTTTTTTTTTTTTTTAAATTAGGCATATCCTTCAAAGATTGCTGTGGCTATGTAGGCCACTAGACCTGTTGGACAACTAGCATTCTGGGACTTCCTGTCATCCTCATCCTGGTGCTGCAAAACGCATAAGCTAGTGTCTTGGTAGCCAAAATAGGGAAGTGGATTATGTGGCCATTCCTCACCCTGATCTGTGCTTGGTGTTTCTGTTTTTATTCAGCATCTCTGGAGTTAAATGTTTGGTTTTGGTATAGGGGAGGGAGGGTTCCCTGGCAGCCTGATCTGGAGGAGTAGATCTAGGGATTTAACTAGTTTTCATTCAGTTTTTTCATAATCTTCCTCTTTTCAACCCCTGCCACCATTTCTTATACCTTTCTTGGATTCTACTGCTTGAATGGGCTTCTGACTTGTCTGATACCTAAGACCCTTGGCATTTCATCTGCTTTTTGTCTTTTAAAATTGTATTAAGCTGCTTTGTTGACTGTTCTCTCTCTTTCTGGTCTGTTTATCTTAATCTGTAACAAACCACCCCCAAAGCACCATTTTATTATGTTCATAGGATCTGTGGGTCAGGAACTTAAAAGAGTCTGCAGGGATGTCATTTTTTTTTTGCCCCACATGTTTGGGGCCTCAGCTGTGATGACTCATGGCAGAGGGAAACTCAAACAACTGGGGCTATAGGATCTACTTTCAAGGTGGCTTCCTCATCAGATCTGTGGCACCTTGGCAGGGATGGCTAGAAGGCTGTCAACCCAAGGGCCTGCCTACATGTGGCTTTCCCAGCATGGTTGTCTTGAGGCAGTTGGGCTTGTTTCATGACAGCTCAAGAGTTAAAAAGATCAGGTGGAAGTTCCATGTCCTTTTATGATCTTTCCTCAGAAGTCACACTGTGTCATTTCTGCCGTAATCTATTGGTCAAAACAGTCACAAGCCCCAACCAGATTCTAGGAGAGGGGACAGAAACTCCATCTCTATTGTGGAATGGCAAGGTTAGACTGCAGAAAAGTATGTGAGATGGGGTTGCGGGGGAGTATTGTGGTGGTCAGTGTTGGAAAGTACAGTCTGCCATAGTTCTATTCGTTCTTAAGGGTGGCTGTCTTTTAATTTCTTCACTCTTTTTCAGAGGTTTTGGAAGAGTTTAACTCATGAATTGTTTAAAAGTCCCTTGCATCATGATTTTTGTTTTCGAGTAAATTTTTCATTGAAGTGTAATGTGAACACAGTTGAGTTCACATATCATAAGTGTGCTAGCGGTTCAATGAATTATCACAGAGTGAACACATTTTGTAAATGCCACCCCAAATCAGGAAATGGAACAGTCGTAACACTCCTGAAACTCCTCGTGCCTCTTCCCAGCTGTTATCTCCACGCGCCTTCCCAGAGGTAACCACTCTGTTGACCTCTGTTATCATAGATTAGTTTTGCTTATTTTTGAATTTTATACAGTGGAATCTGGCTGCTTTTTGCTCAACAACACATTTGAGATTCATCCATGTTATTTATCCATGTGTAGCACTACATCATTCAGTTTTATTGCTGAATAGTATTCCAACATAAAAATGTTTGAACTTATCCGTTTTTGTTGCTAATGTCTTCTATAATTGTTAAAACTCTCCATGGATCTTCATTCTCTTTTATGTTTACTTGTGTAGTGGTTCCTTTACTAGCTTTCACTTAATAGCTTTTCTTTATCTTTGCTGCTACCCTTTTAATTCCCTTCCTCTCCCCATGATTATATTTTTATTATATCATCTCTACTGTCTGGAGGACCTTTATCTACCATTCTTAACTTTATGAAATCAGAAGTAAGCCAAAAGGAAAGATCTCTAAGCCAAAACATGTCCCACAGCCCAGGTACTGAGTTTATTCATTTTTAGTTCAGATGCTAGACTCATAAGGATGGCTGCTTATTTGCTTTCTTGTCCTACAAAGGTTAGGAAGATATGAATTAGGAGGGAAGTTGCCAGATGCCAGCATACTGATGTCAGATACTGTAGTAGAGAGAATCAGGTGACTGTGTAAAGAGAAAAGAGAATAAAGGAGATAAAAGCATAGCAATTTAAGGCTATTTAGGAATTCCTAATGGCCTTGTTTTATTAAAATAACACAGAGTAGTAACCATTTTTTCCCTTAATGATTGTTTGGTTAAATTGTGTTTAACTTAACCAAAGAAATGGTTCAATTGTGTTTTCTATACTCTGTTTTAAGAAGATGGGGAGATCTTGAAGAGATATGGTATCCATTATAGCTTTAAAAAGTAGCACAGTGGAAGCCTTCAGTTGTCTTTAGATCTAAGTGGAATGTCTCACTAATATAACAAAGGAATGAATGTAACTTCTTTGCCCAACTTCTAGAGCAGTGTTTATCAGAATTTTTTTTCCATCATGACAATGGGAAGAAATGTGTTTTACATTGTGCTCCACTGTGCAACATATATTTTTTATAAATGGGAAATTTCTTTTCCATAAAATAATATTTCGGAAGAAGTGCTTCAGAATGCTAAGGTAAATCTCTGTTCAGTTGGACTTAATCTAGAATTGCATATCAGTGGAGTCTAAACTGATGAGCTACTGAACAGAGAGAGTTGAAGACATTATGGAAGGGGCTGTTCAGAAGAATATACTAGGTCTAAAAGCTCTCAGACACTTGAGAGAAGCAGCTTCCTACTATTTTCCTTTTAAAATAGGTACTAAAATTTCAAGAGCAGTTTTTTTTCCTAACAGCTTTTGTCTACCTCTGATTGTCACCTCCCCACCCCCACGTGAATTAATACATAATTTTGGTTAAGTATACCATGTGTTTTACCCAAACCTTGCAACATTATCTGCCCTCATTGTCTTTTAAAGTAAGTCTTTTAACACTTCTAAGCCTTAGCGTTTTCATCGGTAACATGGGAGCGATAGTACTTAACACAATAGGTTTGTATAAATTGAGGTAATGCATGTAAAGTGCACAGTGTTTAGAGGTTAGTGTCGTTAATAATTAGTAATTTTAATAATCTGCTTGGTGACCAAGAATAGGATGTGTTAGGACGACGTCTGTTATATATTAATGCAGAAGTTTGTTATGTCTCAGATAAGTTTTTTAGGTGGATAAAGGAAGAGATTTCAGGAAGAGCATTGTGTGAATTGTGAGAAGGGTGTTATTTGATTTGGAGGAATAGACTAAAAGGAGTGGTAGTGTTTCTGATGATTGTGGGTTCTAGGTGTACTTTGAGGTATTTCTTTTTCAGATCTTCCCCTGTCTCAGCCCCCAGATCTTGCCACTCACTAGCTGTGAGACCCCAGATAGATTACTTAACTACTAGCGAAAGTACTAAAGTTTGTGATTCTGTTTTCTGTTAATAACATCACTTCTTGTTTGCATTTCATATGCTGTTTTTTTTTTTAAAGAATTGGCTGTTCTAATTTCCACTCATTTGCATTTTTTTAATAGTAATCTTTTATTTATTTATTTTTAAATTTATTTTTGGCTGTGTTGGGTCTTCGTTTCTGTGCAAGGGCTTTCTCTAGTTGCGGCAAGCGGGGGCCACTCTTCATCGCGGTGCGCGGACCTCTTCGCTATCTTGGCCTCTCGTTGTGGAGCACAGGCTCCAGACACGCAGGCTCAGTAGTTGTGGCTCACGGGCCTAGTTGCTCCGTGGCATGTGGGATCTTCCCAGATCAGGGCTCGAACCCGTGTCCTCTGCATTAGCAGGCAGGTTCTCAACCACTGCGCCACAAGGGAAGCCCTTATATGCTGTTTTAAGTGATTGGAAAAGTGAGTAGCATTAGCAAAGCTAGCCTGGAATCCAGCAAAATACTGGATACTCCTGTGAGAGTATGAAGTAACAACATGCTGTACCCAAAAAGTCGTAGAGCTGCTGTCTGTCTTGGGTTAATTTTTAACCCGTAATAGTAAACCTAGTTAAGATGTCTCTTTGTCCTGCTACATGCTTTGTTGACAGAAACATTCTGCAGCTTGCTAGGCTTTTCCAGAAACTAGACAGTGCTTTCGTTAGTTCCACATTGTGCATGCTTCCTAGGCATTGAACCTGAGTTCTTTCCTTGTTATGAGTCATCTGCTCAGTATAAAAATTCTGTGTATGGTGGTTATGTGGTAGGTATGTAGAAAAATGATTACTTACTTGAACTTTCTCTTTTCTGTTGCTAGTCATGAGTTTATGTTGCCTCTTCTCTTTATTTTTAAATTTATTTTATTGAAGTATAGTTCATTTACCATGTTGTGTTAATTTCTGTTGTACAGCAAAGTGATTCAGTTTTTTATATATATATTTATATATATTCTTTTTCATATTCTTTTCCTTTATGTTTATTACAGGATATTGAATATAGTTTCTTGTTGCTTATCCATTCTATATATAATAGTTTACATCTCCTAATCCCAAACTCCCAATCCATCCCTCCTTCACCCCCACCGCTTCTCTTTAAGTAAACAACAGAGGAAAGGGTAATTTTGGAAAATGTTAGTACTGCAGCTAAAAATGATATGCTTTTGTTCCAGTGCAAGAGGAAGTGATTTTTCTCTGATTCTGAGACCAAGCCCAATTTCATTGCCTCTGTTCCTTACCCTCTGGTATTCTACACTGTTGTTGGGGATAAGAAATGTCTGCTGTCGTGAAAACACTTTGTTTTTCCCCCTAGCAGAGAGGCACAGCTGATCTGTTTTACAATATTTTTTGTGCCTTCCCCACTATCCCCAAGGGCTGGGGAATTTCTCATAAACATATTTAATGTTCACTGTGGACCAGGCAGGCTAGAAATAGCAAGTACCCTGTCCTTTGTGGGGAGTACTACTTCTGACCCTATTGACTGTACCATGATGAGAGCTATAATTATAGGTACTATAAGTTGATTATGGGTTTCTGTAGTAATGTTTGAGGGAAGAAAATAAGAGATACAGCACTAGTTTCAATTTACTTATCAACCCTGAACTTTCTTTTTGAATTAAAAAATTTTCTCTAGTCTTTTGGCTGGCTTTATGTTTTTAAAAAAAGAATTAAAAATATAAAGGAAAATGCATTTTTTTCTTGTATTATATGTTTTTTTAGATTGCCCCTCCCTGACTACTATATACTTTAGTAGTACACCATTCTCTATCTGTCTTGGGCATGTTTCTTTCAATTTTTAAGTTTTGCCTTCCCTTCTTGATTGCCATTTCTGTGAGGACAGTGTGTGTCTTGTTTACTTTTGAATCCGGTGTACCTACCTAGCACAGTGCCTGCCACATAATAGGTACCCAGTAAGGAATTATTGTATTACTTCTAACTTGTATTTGAATAACATTTTAAATCTTTAAAGCAGTTTGACTCCCCAGTTGCCCAGATGTTGAGTTTCCATAGTACTGTATATTTCTTGATCATATTTATGACAGCACATTAGAATTGTCTAAGTGCCCTTACCCCCCAACACATACATACCTTGAGAGCATGGGTCTTTTATTCCTTCTGTATTTTCTCAGTGTGTCATAATATCTGTGTTGTATCTGTGTAGTAAATGTTCAAATGTAGGTTAAGTCCTTTTCATTAAAAAATGACAAGATTGTTATATTTTGATGTATTTTTGAAGTGAACTGTTTATATTAGGTGACCTTTTCTATCCAGAAGGAAAAGAAAACATATTGGTAATGTGGATCGGTTTTATTCATCTTACACTTGCTTATGTGAGACAGACAGAAGAGATAGTATCCTAATTTTACACAGGGGGAAACTGAGGCCCAGGGTTTTAAGTGGCTTCACTAAGATCCTACAATTATCAAATAGGGAAGCTGGGACTTAAACACAGGTTTAAGTACCTGAGTTTTACTTTTAATCTGAGTTTTAAAAGTTTTTAGTTTAGTTAATATCTAGGTAAATCAAAATTTTATGTTCTTGAAAGGTTCAAAATTCAAATTTGCCTTTAAAGTTATGTTTAAATGTTAAGAGATCTTAAAGTGTGAAGTAGTATCTGTATTAGAGTGCCTTTGGATAACTTAAAGCACAACTGGACCTATTCTTCAGTGAATGTAGTAGCTTTTCATTTATGGGTTTATAGCGTCAGTCAGTGTTAATGTTCAGACATCTCCGAGTAAATTCCTTATGCATATCTTTGTCACAACTAGAAAACAGATTACAGTTAAAAATTACATGTATAAATAACCAAACTAAGGGCAATAAAAAAATTAACACTAATACAATGGATGCCGTTATTTTGTCAGAATGGATCACTTGACTGATGTTAGGGTTATGACAAGTTCATTTGGCATGCCTGTACTGCTGACTTCATTCTCTTACAGTTTTTCTCTAGTAGAACTTGACTGAAGCCCTGTTATATTTTGTACATTGTTTCATTTGGTTTTCACTTTTGGGGAATGAATAATTTGCTACTAAAAGTAGCTTTGCTTGGCATCAGTATAGTTGTGAAGGTAAATGTGGGAGTTAGCATTGATGTCAGTATTTGGATGTGGGTCATCAATATAGTTGAGAATGTTTTATCAGTCATTTCTGAATTATCATAGAAATTTAAAAATGCAGTTGAAAAATTTCCAATATGGACTTCTAGGATCACAGAGAATACATATGGACCCCAGTTTGAAAGACACTGATTTATGTAATAGTGTATAAGTCAAATCTCATTTTGTGTTAGTATAGTTTTTATGTACTTGAAGAATTATCAGTTTGCACTAATAAACTAGAATGATTTTAAAGAAATCACAGTTGAAAGGTATCTCAAAATTCTGAGTTAGCCATTTAAATTTTATTTACATATTAGGAGAAAGGCAGTATATTTAGGTGGAGGCAGAAGGGGAGGTGACAGTTTACAAAAATGTGTGATTCATGATCTTTGCCATAATATATGTAACTCTTATAAAAGTTAGAGGTATGTCTTGAACAGTACAAATAAATGCTTTGACATCATAAAAAGGAGAAATTACTTTGGGCAGGGAGAATTGAAGTTTTCTTAGGCACAGGGTAATTTTTCCTTAGTAGACTTTATTTTTTAGAAGTGTTAGATTTACAGACAAATTGAGAAGATAGTACAGAGAGTTCCTGCACTCAGTTTCCCTTATTAATGTCTTACATTAGTATAATGCAGGGGTCCCTAACCCCCCCCCCCGACCCCCCCAACCTGTACCGGTCCGCGGCATGTTAGGAACGGGGCATGTTAGGAACGGGGCGGCACAGCAGGAGGTGAGCGGCGGTGGGCGAGCAAGCTAAGCTTCATCTGCCGCTCCCCATCACTCACATTACCTCCTGAACCATCCCCCCATCCACCCCACCCGTGGAAAAATTGTCTTCCACGAAACTGGTCCCTGGTGCCAGAAAGGTTGGGGACTGCTGGATTTTTTTTTTTACTATTAATGAACCAATACTGATAACATTATTATTAGCTGAAGTCCGTAGTTTACTTTGGTTTCCTTAGTTTTAACCTCATGTCCATTTCCAGTTCCAGAATCCCATCCAGGATAGCATATTGTATTTAGTTGTCATGTCTGTACGCTTCTCTTGGCTGTGACATTTCTCAGCACTTTTTTTTTTTTTTTTTTTTTTGGGGCCATGCAGTGCGGCTTGCAGGGATCTTAGTTTCCTGACCAGGGTTTGAACCCGGGCCCCTGGCAGTGAGAGCGCCAAGTCCTAACCACTGGACTGCCAGGGAAATCCCAGACTTTCCTTGTTTTTGGTGACCTTAGTTTTGAGGAGTAGTGGCCAGGTATGTTGTAGGATGCACCTCTATTGGTATATGTCTGATGCTTTTCTCATGATTAGACTGGGTTTATCAGATTTTTGGAGGAAGATCACAGAAGTGAAGTATCATTTTCATCACATCGTATCAGAAGTTTTACTCCCCCCTCCTTTTGAAGGTAGAGTATCTACATAAATTATTTAGGAATCTTGTGCAGGGAGATTTATCTCTTCTCCATTTATTAATGTGCTGCTTTAGCTCCATTCCACAGATTTTGGTATGTTGTTTTCATTTACATTCTTTTAAAAATATTTTCAAATTTGCCTTTTGATTTCTGCTTTGACCCAAGGATTTTTAAAGAAGTGTCCCTAGGGGATTAGTATCTAAATAAATATTTGGGGATTTCCCAAATATTATTGATTTAATTCTATTTTGGCCAGAGAATATGCTTTGTATGATTTGAATACTTGCAAAAATTTTAAAAGTTGCTTTACAGTCTAGAATATGGTCTACATTGCTGAGTGGTCTCTGTGCACTTGAAAAGAATATGTTCTGTGGCAAAAATGTCAATTAGGTCACCTTCGTTCATTGCATTTCTCAAGTCTTCTCTACCCTACTACAGGGATACCTTGTTTTATTGCCAGCTCTGCAGATATTGTGTGTTTTGCAAATTGATGTTTGTGACAACCTTGTGTCAACAAGTCTATCAGACCCATTTTTCCAACAGCATTTGCTCACTGTGTCTCTGTGTCACATTTTGGTAATTCTTGCAGTATTTCAAACTTTTTCATTATATTTGTTATGGTGATCTGTGGTCAGTGATCTTTCATGTTACTATTGTAATTGTTTTTTTGTTTTGTATTTTTCAATTAAGGTATGTACATTTTTAAAAAAAATTATTTATTTATTTATTTATTTATTTATTTATGGCTGTGTTGGGTCTTCATTTCTGTGCGAGGGCTTTCTCTAGTTGCGGCAAGTGGGGGCCACTCTTCGTCGCGGTGCGCGGGCCTCTCACTATCGCGGCCTCTCTTGTTGCGGGGCACAGGCTCCAGACGCGCAGGCTCAGTAATTGTGGCTCACGGGCCTAGTTGCCCCGCGGCATGTGGGATCCTCCCAGAGCAGGGCTCAAACCCGTGTCCCCTGCGTTGGCAGGCAGATTCTCAACCACTGCGCCACCAAGGAAGCCCAAGGTATGTACATTTTTAAAGCCATAATTCTGTTGCACACTTAAGAGACTACAGTATAATATAAACATAACTTTTATATGCACTGGGAAACGAAAAAATTTGTATGGCTTGATTTATTGTGATAGTTGCTTTATTGTGGTGGTCTGGAAATGAACCCGCAATATTTCTGAGGTATGCTTATAATTGTAAGTCTGCTTCTATCAGTCATTGAAAAAGAATTGTTGAGATCATTGACTGTAATTGTAGTTTTGTCTTTTTTTCCTTTCAGTTCTGTCATTTTTGGTTAATATATTTTGAAGCTCCTTTGTTAGGTAGATAAATGTTTAAGATTGTTACAGCCTCCTGGTGCATTGATCTTTTTATCTTTATGGAATGACCCTCTTCCTGGTCTCCATAGATTTTTCAGTGAAATCTATTTTGATTTTAATATTGTTTCTTTAGTTTTCTTTGATTAGTGTCAGCATGGTATATCGTTTTTCATCTTTTAACCTATCTGTGTCTTTAAAGAAAATTTCTTACTGGTAGCATATAGTTGGGTCTTGCTTTTATATCCAATTAATGATCTTTCCCTTTATTTTAAAAATGTTTTCTTCTAAAAGTTTTTGTTTTGAAATAATTACAGCTTCATAGGAAGTTAGAAATATAGTGGGAGGTCCCGTGTACCTATCACCCAACCTCCCCCAGTGTTAACATCTTGCTTAAACTACAGTACAACATTAAGATGAGGAAATTGACAATGGTACAATCCATAGAGCTTATTCAGATTTTACCAGATATATAGGTATTCATTTGTTTGTGTGTGTGTGTATAGCTCATGTGTATAGTTTCATGTTACCACAACCAAGATGCTTACCTCTATCACAAGACTCCATTGTGCTACCTCTTTGTAGCTACCCCCCCCCAATCCCTAACTCTCGGGAATCATTAATCTGTTCTCCATGTCTATCATTGTTATTTCATGAATATTTCATAAGTGGAATCATGTAGCATGCATCCTTTTGAGATTGGTATAATTTATTTGCTGTTCATCCAAATAATTGTGTATATGAGTAATCTTCCTTTTTTGTTTCCATAGTATGCATGTACCATAATTTGTTTAACCATTTCCCCATTGAAGGACATTGCTTAGTTTCCAGTTTTTGGCTATTACAAATGAACTGCTCTGAACATTTGCATGTACTTTTCATTTCTCTGGGATAAATATCCTAGAGTGTAATCGCTAGGTTGGGTGGTAAATCCATTCTTAGATTTTAAAGGAACTGCCAAACTTTTTTGGAGTGTCTATGCCATTTTATATTCCCACCAATAATGTATGAGCAATCCAGTTTCTCCAGCATTTGGTATTATCACTGTTTTTTTAAGTTATTTTGGTAGATGTGTAGTGATAACTCATTGTGATTTTAGTTTGCATTCTCTCATAGTACATGAAGTTGACTATCTTTTCATGTGCTTATTTGCCATTTGTATATCCTCTTTGGTAAAAATGTCTCTTCATGTCTTTTGCCCATTTTCTTGTTTGATTATTTTTTAAATGTTGAGTTTTGAAAGTTCTTTATATAGTTTCTGTAGGGATCTGCTGCTGCAGGTGAATCAGATCATCTGTTGGTGTCCTGGTTGTGGAGCAAAAGTTGGTTTGGCCTTGGGTTTTGTTGCCTCTGGGAATGGATGAGGCCAGCCCACCAGTATGTGGTGGTGGGTGGGGAGGAGGGGCCTGGCATGGTCTGGGGCTTTCTAGCTGCTGCTAAGGGCCAATTGGCCTGCCTGCTTGTGCACCAGTTGTGGTTTTCTTCCTTTCCTTCCTCCTTCCCTTCCATGCCTGTTGGTTCTGGGTTGCAGGTCTCTGTAGCAGGGTACATGGGAGAAAAAAGAAAACCCACGGAGCTGTGTTCTCTTTCCTCAAGTCCTGAGGTCCCTGGACAGTTTGCCACCTTCTTTGAAGCCTTTGGAGTTCTTTTATTATTGCTTATTGGATACTTTCCCAGGTATTTGGGTTTATAAGGGAGTAGCAGGGAAAAGTTAGTGTGTGTGCAATTTTGTCTTGTAACCAGCAGCTATAATTCAGATGTTTCGACTGTTTGCATTCAGTGGGATTACTGATAAGGCTAGGTTTGAGTCTATCATCTTGCTGTTTGTTTTCTGTTTGTTCCATATGTTTTTTTTCTTTTTTTCTTCCTGTGTTTCTGCCTTTTACTGGATTAATGGATGGGAGGAATAATAGTTTTTATGATTCTTTGTTTTTTCTTGGTCTAGCTTATTTTAGCTAATTTGGTCTGTTTTTTAAGTAGTTACTTTAGGATTTGAAGTATACATGTTTACTTCAAGTAAACAGTTTACCTTCCAGTAAAATACTTCATTGATACTATAAGAAACTTAAAGTACACTTCTATTTCATTTCTCATGAACTTTGTGTTATTGTTGTCATTCATTTTACTTCTGTATTTGTTAACAGCCCCACAGTACATTGTCATTCTTTTTGCTCATAAGCAGTCAATTATCATTTAAGGGGATTTAAATAAACATGAAAAAGTTATATTTACTCACATATTTACTATTTCCATTGCTCTTCATTCCTTTATGTAGATCTAGATTTCCACCTTGTGGTAATTTCTTTCTGTCTGAAGTACTTTCTTTAATGTGTCTTGGTAGTGAAGATTTGCTGGTAATTAATTCTTTCAGCTTATGTCTGTCTGCAAAGTTTATATTTTTCTTTTATTTTTGCAAGGTATTTTGGCTTGGCATGGAATTCTAAATTGACCTTTTTTTCTTTCAATGTTTTGTAAAGATGTTGCCCCACTGTTTTTGAGATGAAGTTTGCTGTCATTCTTATCTTCGTTCCTCCCTGTCCCCCTTTCTTGGCTGCTTTTAAGAATTTCTGTTTATTGCTGGTGTTAAGCAATCTGGTTAGGTCTTGTTTTTAAAACCGTTTCTTGTGCTTGAGATTTGTTGAGTTCTTTTGCAGGCCCTCTGAAGTTGTTCTATCGTTTGTTGATGCTCTGTTCATTTTTTTGTTTCAGTCATTTTCCTTGCGGTGTCTCATTTTGGATAATTTGTATTGCTATGTCTTGCTTGAAGTTCACTATTCTTTTCCTCGTGCAATACTTAATCTGCTCTTAATTCCATCCAGTGTATTTTTTTGCCTTAGACATTATAATTTTCATTTGAGTCCTTTTTATATCTTCTGTGTTTCTCCTTAACATGCTTATGCTTTTCTCTACTTTCTTGAACGTGTGGAATGTAGTTTTGAACAATGCTGTAACATATTATTTCTCATTGATTTTTTTCCTTTCTGTTATGCTTTATTACAGGATATTGAATATAGTTACTTGTACTATGCAATAGTATGGTTGTTGCTGTTTATCTGTGCTATATATAATAGTTTGCATTTGCTAATCCCAAACTCCCAATCCAACCCTTCCTGGCTCCCCCTCCTCCTTGGCAACCGCAAGTCTGTTCTTTATGTCTGTGAGTCTGTTTCTGTTCCATAGATAAGTTCATTTGTGTCATGTATTAGATTCCACATATAAGTGATATCATATGGTATTTTTTTTTTCTGTCAGACTGACTTCACTCAGTATGATAATCTCTAGGTCTATGTATGTAGCTGCAAATGGCATTATTTCATTCTTTTTTATGGCATTGTATATATAGGTACCACGTCTTTGTATCCATTCATCTGTCAGTGGACATTTAGGTTGTTTCCATGTCTTGGCCATTGTAAATAGTGCTGCTGTGAACATAGGGGTGCGTGTTTTTTTTTAAATTATAGTTTTGTCCCGATATATGCCAGGAGTGGGATTGCTGGATCATATGGCAACTCTATTTTTAGTGTTTTGAGGAACCTCCATATTGTTCTCCATAGTGGCTGTACCAGCTTACATTCCCACCAACAGTGTAGGAGGGTTCCCTTTTCTCCACAACCTCTTCAGCATTTATTATTTGTAGACTTTTTTTTTTTTTTTGACAACAAAGTTGAAGATTTTTAATGGAAAGTTTTTTGACACTATATTCTCGCAATTTATGGCTTAGAAACTAAGAGCAAAATAACCCAATACATATACAGATCAACAAATAACTAACACTGACATAAATGTCTTATTTCATATGAACATCTCATCTCCCTTATTAGATGGTTAGTTTTTTTTTTTTTAACACACACACTGTATTTTATTTTTACAAGAGATAAGTAAACTGACACCAAGCATTGTAAATGGATGACCACAACAAAAGCAACAATGATTGCAGTTACCAAACAGGAAACACACTCATACTATGTCATAATATTGACATTCAGTCCAGTAATCCTCCACTGTAACAGCTCCTTTACTTTGCAGTGATAATTGATTTGTATATTCTTTGCCTCTGAGTCCTTGTGGGATTTTTTTTTTTATTCAAACAGAAAGTCACAAAAATTATAATAATCCTCGTCAGTTCACTCAGTCCCATGTAATTAATTTTTTTTTCAACTTGATCTTTTGTTAGCACTTTTATGAATTCATCAGTTTTCTATTAGAGTTCTGGATATGCTTATTCATTCAGTTCAGCAGTATAGTCAGTTACCAGAAACCTGTACTTGTCAGAGTCTTTTCCATGAATTCCTTGAAGATGAAACCCTTTCATAGGAACATTTTTGCAAAAGCACCAGAGTACACCCAGAAATGTCTGTAAATGACGAAAGACTTAAAAATGACCACGGTTAAAGATTTGATGAAAGTTCATAATAATGCAGTTGACAAGGAAATTTAGTTATTTCAGAGATATACATTTTAAAGTAATAACTAGAATTATGACTTATAACATACCAGAACATATAAGATTTTTAGGAATTTCATGTAATGTCTGAAACATTTATCTTAACATATTTCCATACAAATAACCCAAAGAAAGTTTATATTAGTTGTTTTTTTTTTTGTTTTTGTTTTTATACTGCAGGTTCTTATTAGTCATCAGTTTTATACACATCAGTATATACATGTCAATCCCAGTCGCCCAATTCAGCACACCACCATCCCCACCCCACCGTGGTTTTCCCCCCTTGGTGTCCATACGTTTGTTCTCTACATCTGTGTCTCAACTTCTGCCCTGCAAACCGGTTCATCTGTACCATTTTTCTAGGTTCCACATACGTAAATATACGATACTTGTTTTTCTCTTTCTGACTTACTTCACTCTGTATGACAGTCTCTGTATCCATCCACGTCTCAACAGATGACTCAATTTTGTTCCTTTTTATGGCTGAGTAATATTCCATTGTATATATGTATGACAACTTCTTCATCCATTCGTCTGTCGATGGGCATTTAGGTTGCTTCCATGACCTGGGTATTGTAAGTAGTGCTGCAATGAACATTGTGGTGCATGTGTCTATTTGAATTATGGTTTTCTCTGGGCATATGCCCAGTAGTGGGATTGCTGGATCATATGGTAATTCTATTTTTAGTTTTTTAAGGAACCTCCATACTGTTCTCCATAGTGGCTGTATCAATTTACATTTCCACCAACAGTGCAAGAGGGTTCCCTTTTCTCCACACCCTCTCCAGCATTTGTTGTTTGTAGATTTTCTATGATGCCCATTCTAACTGGGGTAAGGTGATACCTCATTGTAGTTTTGATTTGCATTTCTCTAATAATTAGTGATGTTGAGCATCTTTTCATGTGCTTCTTGGCCATCTGTATGTCTTCTTTGGAGAAATGTCTATTTAGGTCTTCTGCCCATTTTTGGATTGGGTTGTTTGTTTCTTTAATATTGAGCTGCATGAGCTGTTTATATATTTTGGAGATTAATCCTTTGTCCGTTGATTCGTTTGCAAATATTTTCTCTCATTCTGAGGGTTGTCTTTTCGTTTTGTTTATGGTTTCCTTTGCCGTGCAAAAGCTTTTAAGTTTCATTAGGTCCCATTTGTTTTTGTTTTTATTTCCATTTTTTTGATCAAAAAAGATCTTGCTGTGATTTGTGTCAAAGAGTGTTCTTCCGATGTTTTCCTCTAAGAGTTTTATAGCGTCCAGTCTTACATTTAGGTCTTGAATCCACTTTGAGTTTATATTTGTGTATGGTGTTAGGGAGTGTTGTAATGTCATTCTTTTACATGTAGCTGTCCAGTTTTCCCAGCACCACTTATTGAAGAGACTGTCTTTTCTCCATTGTATATCTTTGTCTCCTTTGTCATAGATTAGTTGACCATAGGTGCGTGGGTTTATCTCTGGACTTTCTATCTTGTTCCATTGATCTATGTTTCTGTTTTTGTGCCAGTACCATATTGTATTGATTACTGTAGTTTTGTAGTATAGTCTGAAGTTAGGGGGTCTGATTCCTCTAGCTCCACTTTTTTCCCTCAAGATTGCTTTGGCTATTCGGGGCCTTTTGTGTCTCCATACAAATTTTAAGATGATTTGTTCTAGTTCCGTAAAAAATGCCATTGGTAATTTGATAGGGATTGCATTGAATCTGTAGATTGCGTTGGGTAGTATAGTCATTTTCACAGTATTGATTCTTCCAATCCAAGAACATGGTATATCTCTCCATCTGTTGGTATCATCTTTAATTTCTTTCATCAGCGTCTTATAGTTTTCTGCATACAGGTCTTTTGTCTCCCTAGGTAGGTTTATTCCTAGGTATTTTATTCTTTATGTTGCAATGGTAAATGGGAGTGTTTCCATAATTTCTCTTTCACATTTTTCATCATTAGTGCATAGGAATGCAAGAGATTTTTGTGCATTAATTTTGTATCCTGCAACTTTACCAAATTCATTGATTAGCTCTAGTAGTTTTCTGGTGGCATTTTTAGGATTCTCTATGTATAGTATCATGTCATCTGCAAACAGTGACAGTTTTACTTTTTCTTTTCCAATTTGTATTCCTTTTATTTCTTTTTCTTCTCTGATTGCCGTGGCTTGGACTTGCAAAACTATGTTGAATAATAGTGGTGAGAGTGGACATCCTTGTCTCATTCCTGATCTTAGAGGAAATGCTTTCAGTTTTTCACCATTGAGAATGATGTTTGCTGTGGGTTTGTTGTATATGGCCTTTATTATGTTGAGGTAGGTTCCCTCTATGCCCACTTTCTGGAGAGTTTTTATCATAAATGGGTGTTGAATTTTGTCAGAAGCTTTTTCTGCATCTATTGAGATGATCATATGGTTTTTCTCCTTCAATTTGTTAATATGGTGTATCACATTGATTGATTTGCGTATATTGAAGAATCCTTGATCCCTGGGATAAATCCCACTTGATGGTGGTGTATGATCCTTTTAATGTGTTGTTGGATTCTGTTTGCTAGTATTTTGTTGAGGATTTTTGCATCTGTATTCATGAGTGATATTGGTCTGTAATTTTCTTTTTTTGTAGTATCTTTGTCTGGTTTTTGTATCAGGGTGATGGTGGCCTCATAGAATGAGTTTGAGAGTGTTCCTTCCTCTGCAAATTTTTGGAAGAGTTTGAGAAGGATAGGTGTTAGCTCTTCTCTAAATGTTTGATAGAGTTCACCTGTGAAGCCATCTGGTCCTGGACTTCTGTTTGTTGGAAGACTTTTAATCACAGTTTCAATTTCATTACTTATGATTGGTCTGTTCATATTTTCTGTTTCTTCCTGGTTCAGTCTTGGAAGGTTATACGTTTCTAAGAATTTGTCCATTTTTTCCAGGTTGTCCATTTTATTGGCATAGAGTTGCTTGTAGTAGTCTCTCAGGATGCGTTGTATTTCTGTGGTGTCTGTTGTAACTTCTTTTTCATTTCTAATTTTATTGATTTGAGTCCTCTCCCTCTTTTTCTTGATGAGTCTGGCTAATGGGTTTATCAATTTTGTTTATCTTCTCAAAGAACCAGCTTTTAGTTTTATTGATCTTTGCTATTGTTTTCTTTGTTTCTATTTATTTCTGCTCTGATCTTTATGATTTCTTTCCTTCTGCTAACATTGGGTTTTGTTTGTTCTTCTCTAGTTCCTTTAGGTGTAAGTTTAGATTGTTTATTTGCGATTTTTCTTCTTTCTTGAGGTACGCTTGTATAGCTATAAACTTCCCTCTTAGAACTGCTTTTGCTGCATCCCATAGGTTTTGGATCGTCGTGTTTTCATTGTCATTTGTCTCTAGGTATTTTTTGATTTCCTCTTTGATTTCTTCAGTGATATCTTGGTTATTTAGTAACGTATTGTTTAGCCTCCATGTGTTTGTGTTTTTTACATTTTTTCCCTGTAATTCATTTCTAATCTCATAGCGTTGTGGTCGGAAAAGATGCTTGATAATGATTTCAATTTTCTTAAATTTACTGAGGCTTGATTTGTGACCCAAGATGTGATCTATCCTGGAGAATGTTCCGTGCGCACTTGAGAAGAAAGTGTGATCTGCTGTTTTTGGATGGAACGTCCTATAAATATCAATTAAATCTTTCTTGTGCGTTGTGTCATTTAAAGCTTTTGTTTCCTTATTTATTTTCATTTTGGATGATCTGTCCATTGGTGTAAGTGTTAAAGTTCCCCACTGTTTTTGTGTTACTGTCGATTTTCTCTTTATAGCTGTTAGCAGTTGCTTTATGTATTGAGTTGCTCCAATATTGGGTACATATATATTTATAATGGTTATATCTTCTTCTTGGATCAATGCCTTGATCATTATGTAGTGTCCTTTTTTGTCTCTTGTAATAGTCTTTATTTTAAAGTCTTATTTTATCTGATATGAGTATAGCTACTCCAGCTTTCTTTTGATTTCCATTTGCATGGAATATCTTTTTCCATCCCCTCACTTTCAGTCTGTATGTGTCCCTAGGTCTGAAGTGGGTCTCTTGTAGTAGACAGCATATATATGGGTCTTGTTTTTGTATCCATTCAGCAAGCCTGTGTCTTTTGGTTGGAGCATTTAATGCATTCACGTTTAAGGTAATTATCGATATGTATGTTCCTATGACCGTTTTCTTAATTGTTTTGGGTTTGTTTTTGTAGGTCCTTTTCTTCTCTTGTGTTTCCCACTTAGAGAAGTTCCTTTAGCATTTGTTGTAGAGCTGGTTTGGTGGTGCTGAATTCTCTTAGCTTTTGCTTGTCTGTAAAGCTTTTGAGTTCTCCATGGAATCTGAATGAGATCCTTGCCGGGTAGAGTATTCTTGGTTGTAGGTTCTTCCCTTTCATCACTTTAAGTATGTCATGCCACTCCCTTCTGGCTTGTAGAGCTTCTGCTGAGAAATCAGCTGTTAACCTTATGGGAGTTCCCTTGTACATAATTTGTCGTTTTTCTCTTGCTGCCTTCAGTAATTTTTCTTTGTGTTTAATTTTTGCCAATTTGATTACTGTATGTCTCGGCGTGTTTCTCCTTGGGTTTATCCTGTATGGGGCTCACTGCGCTTCCTGGACTTGGGTGGCTATTTCCTTTCCCATGTTAGGGAAGTTTTTGACTATAATCTCTTCAAATATTTTCTCTGGTCCTTTCTCTCTCTCTTCTCCTTCTGGAATCCCTATAATGCGAATATTGTTGCATTTAATGTTGTCCCAGAGGTCTCTTAGGCTGTCTTCATTTCTTTTCATTCTTTTTTCTTTATTCTGTTCCACAGCAGTGAATTCCACCATTCTGTCTTCCAGGTCACTTCTCTGTTCTTCTGCCTCCGTTATTCTTCTATTGATTCCTTCTAGTGTAGTTTTCATTTCAGTTATTGTATTGTTCATCTCTGTTTGTTCTTTAATTCTTCTAGGTCTTTGTTAAACATTTCTTGCATTTTCTCGATCTTTGCCTCCATTGTTTTTCCGAGGTCCTAGGTCATCTTCAGTATCATTATTCTGAATTCTTTTTCTGGAAGCTTGCCTATCTCCACTTCATTTAGTTGTGTTTCTGGGGTTTTATCTTGTTCCTTCATCTGGTGTATAGCCCTCTGCCTTTTCATCTTGTCTGTCTTTCTGTGAATGTGGTTTTTGTTCCGCAGGCTGCAGGACTGTAGTTCTTCTTGCTTCTGCTGTCTGCCCTCTGGTGGATGAGCCTATCTAAGAGGCTTGATGGGAGGGACTGGTGGTGGGTAGAGCTGACTGTTGCTCTGGTGGGCAGAGCTCAGCAAAACTTTAATCCACTTGACTGTTGATGGGTGGGGCTGGGTTCCCTCCCTGTTGGTTGTTTGGCCTGAGGCAACCCAACACTGGAGCCTACCTGGGCTCTTTGGTGGGGCTAATGACAGACTCTGGGAGGGCTCACGACAAGGAGTACTTCCCAGAACTTCTGCTGCCAGTGTCCTTGTTCCCACGGTGAAACAGAGCCACCCCTTGCCTCTGCAGGAGACCCTCCAACACTAGCAGGTAGGTCTGGTTCAGTCTTACCCAGGGTCACTGCTCCTTCCCTGGGTCCCGACGGGCACAGTACTTTGTGTGCGCCCTCCAAGAGTGGAGTCTCTGTTTCCCCCAGTCCTGTCGAAGTCCTGCAGTGAATTCCCACTAGGCTTCAAAGTCTGATTCTCTAGGAATTCCTCCTCCTGTTGCTAGACCCCCAGGTTGGGATGCCTGACGTGGGGCTCAGAACCTTCACTCCAGTGGGTGGACTTCTGTGGTATAAGTGTTTTCCAATGTGTGTGTCACCCACCCACCAGTTATGGGATTTGATTTTACTGTGATTGCGCCCCTCCTACTGTCTCATTGTGGCTTCTCCTTTGTCTTTGGATGTGGGGTATCTTTTTTGGTGAGTTCAGTGTCTTCCCTTCGATGATTGTCCAGCAGCTAGTTGTGATTCTGGTGTTTTTGCAAGAGGGAGTGAGAGCACGTCCTTCTACTCCGCCATCTTGGTTCCACCTATTTGTAGACTTTTAAATGAGGGCCATTCTGACAGGTGTGATTGATTAATTTTTATTAGATTGGTTTTCCTCTTTCTGGGTTGTAATTTTTTGATTGCATGCTAGATAGTGTGAATTTTATCTTGCTGGTGTCTGGATATCATTATTTTTGAACTTTGTTCTGGGATGCAATTCAGCTAATTGGAAATAGTTTGATCATTTTGAGGCTTGCTTGTACACTTTGTTAGCTGGGAACAGAGCAGCTTTTAGTCTTGGGCTAATTTTGCTCAACTATTGAGGTGATATTCTTCTGAGGACTCTTCCCGATGCTCCTTGTTTTATGAGGTTTTTCCACACTGACTTGTGGGAACAGTAACTATTTTTGGCACTGTTTGAGCCAAGTAGATTTTTCCACTTGTTTTTTTCAGGTTATTCTAGGGCAATTTCTTCTTCTTCATGTGCTCATTGTTACTCATCTGAGGACTCAAGGGGGAACCTATATAGATCTCTGGAGGGCTCTCTACAGCTCCCTTCTCTGTCATTTCTTGCCTTGTGTGTGCTCTAGCTGCCTTGGCTTACCCAAATTCCAAGCTCCTTCTTTTTGACTCTGGGAGACTGCACTTTGATTGCATTCCTTTGCCTCTGCCTTTACATGGAAACTCACTCCAGACAGTAAGCTGGGGGCAATCATAGGAGTTACCTTATGTATTTCTCCTCTCTCAGGGATCACTGCCCTTTATTGCTTGTTGTCCAGTGTCTAAAAACATTGTGTCACATATTTTGCTTGGTTTATTAAAGTGGCAGGGTAAATATGATCCCCTTTATTCTGTTTTTGCCAGAGGAAGAAATCTTTAATAAATCTGTAGTTTTGATTTTGTGTTTGTTTTAAATCTGCTTATGTAGAATACTTGGTAAAGGACAGTTCTTAATTTATCTTTACCCCAGGAATGTCTTTTTGCTTAAATTGTGTAGTATGTGAGGTATAGAGTAATGTACCATGAAAGGGAGTAAGGAATGGTGTAGGAGTGAAAGAATTTAGATCAGGTGTCACATAGAATCAGTGTCCTTAATATAGACACAAATATTTCTAGTTTTGAGGCCATACATTTAATTTATGCTTAATGCATGCTTTAGTCCAGGGCTTTCCACCTCCTTTCCATGGAACACTGTTGCCCCACTAGAGTTTAATTAGTTTTTCGCAACCAAACGAGTTCTATGGACCAAGCGTATTCAGGAAATTCTAGCATAAATAAAGTTTGTCTCTAATTTTAGCACTTCTCAAAAACTAGTAATGTGTTAATAAATGCTAGGAATGTCCAATGAACTAATGTAGACTTAGTCACTGTACTTTTGTGATCCTTTTCTGAAAATCGTTAGAGATGTGTCATTATTAAATGTTCATGGATATTTTAATAATATCTAAAAAGGATGTATTTAATTACCTGAGTGAATTCAAGAATTCATATTTTTAGTAAGTATTGATTCCTCTTGATGGGTATTTAGGTTGTTTTCAATCTTATGTTAGTACATACAATCTTGTATATGTGTTATTTTATACAGTGTATATGTTTATTTGTAGGAATAATTCTTAGACTTGTCTAGTTAAAAGGGGATGAACATATACACATATACAGTATACACATACTGGCACACCTTGTTTTATTGCACCTCACTTAATTGCACTTTGCAGTTATTGTGTTTACCAGTTGAAGGTTTGTAGCAACCCTGCTTTGAACAAGTCTGTCAGTGCCATTTTTCCAACAGCATATGCTCACTTTGTGTCTGTGTCACATTTTGGTAATTATCTCAGTATTTCAAATCTTTTCATTATTTGTTGTGGTGTTCAGTGATCTTTGATGTTACTCTTACAATTATTTTGGGGTTCCACAAACCATGCCCATATAGGACAGTGAAGTTAATAAATCTCTGTGTTGTGACTGCCCCATCTCTCACCCTCTCCTCGGGCCTCCCCATAACCTGAGAAACAACAATATTAGACCAATTAATAACCCTACAGTGGCCTCTAAGTGTTCAAGTGAAAGGAAGAGTAGCATGGCTCTCACTTTAAATCAAAAGCTAGAAATGATTAAGCTTAGTGAGGAAGGCACTTCAAAAGCTGCAGTAGGCCAAAAGCTAGGCCTGTTGCACCAGACAGTTAGCCAAATTGTGAAGATACAGGAAAAGCTCTTGAAGGAAATTAAAAGTGCTACTCCAGTGAACACACTGGATATAATAAGATAGCTTAATAACCTTATTGCTGATAAGGAGAAAGTTTTTGTGGTCTGGATCATACCAGCCACAGCATTCCTCTAAGCCAAAGCCTAATCCAGAACAAGGTCCTCTCTCAATTCTGTGAAGACTGAGGGAGATGAGGAAGCTGCAGAAGAAAAGCTTGAAACTAGCAGAGGTTGGTTCGTGAGGTTTAAGGAAAGAAATCATCTCCAGAACATAAAAGTGCAAGGTGAAGCCACAAGTCCTGATGTAGAAGCTGCAAGTTATCCAGAAGATCCAACTAAGATAATTTATGAAGGTGGCCACACTAAACAGTAGGTTTTCAATGTAGATGGAACAGCCTTCTATTGGAAGATGTCATCTAGGACTTTCATAGCTAGGGAGAAGTAGTCAGTGTCTGGCTTCAGAGCTTCAAAGATCAGGCTGACTCTCTCGTTAGGGGCTATTGTAGCTGGTCAGTTTCAGTTGAAGCCAGTGCTCATTTACCATTCCAAAAATCCTAGGGGCCTTTAGAATTATGTTAAATCTGCTCTGCCTCTGCTTTGTAAATGGAACAGCAAAGCCTAGGTGACAGCACACCTGTTTACAACATGATTTACCGAATATTTTAAGCCCACTGTTGAGACCTACTGCTCCTTCCTTTCAAAATATTAAAGGTCATTGACAGTGCACCTGGTAACCCAAGAACTCTGATGGAGATGTACAATGAAATTAATGTTTTCATGCCTACTAATGCAACATCCATTCTGCAGCCCATGTATCATGGATCTTATTTAAGAAATATATTTCATAAGGCTATAGTTGCCATAGATAATGATTTCTCTCATGGATCTGGGCAAAGTCAATGGAAAACCTTCTGGAAAGGATTCCCCATTCTAGATGCCATGAAGAACTTTCATGATTCATGGGAAGAGGTCAAAATATTCAATATCAACATGAACAGGAGTTTGGAAGAAGTTGATTCCAACCCTTATGGATGACTTGGAGGGGTTCCAAGACTTCAGTGGAGGAAGGAACTGCAGATGTGGTGGAAATAGCAAGAGAACTAGAATTAGAAGTGGAGCCTGAATATGTGACTGAGTTGCTGCAATCTCATCATAAAATTGTAGCGGATGAGCAAAGAAACTGGTTTCTTGAGATGGAATCTTCTCCTGGTAAAGGCGCTGTGAAGATTGTTGAAATGACAGCAAAGGATTTAGAATATTACAGAAACTTAGGTGATAAAACAGTGGCAGGGTTTTAGAAGATTGAATCTAATTTTGAAAGAAGTCTTACTGTGGGTAAAATACTATCAAACAGCGTTGTATGCTCCAGAGAAATTGTTCATGAAAGGAAGAGTCAGTCAATGTGGCAGACTTCATTGTTGTCTTATTTTAAGAAATTGCCAGAACAACCACCACCTCGATCAGTTAGCAATCAGTAACATCAAGGTAAGACCCTCCACTGGCAAAAAACGTTTTGACTTACTGAAGGCTCACATGATGGTTAGCATTTTTTAGCAATAAAGTATTTTTAAATTAAGGTATGTACACTGTTTTTTTTTTAGACATAATGCTATTGCTCACTTAATAGACTAACCA